>NC_088652.1:23449630-23570441 GCF_964019385.1 Sycon ciliatum | reverse complement strand
CAGCAACAGCGCTAATTTCTCCACCAGCAGTATCAGTAATGGGACGTCGAAGACAGGACTGCGAAGCGACGCTCTGAGCACCACCACCACCAACCCAGCCACCAACACCGTCACCATCAGCAGCAGTAGCAGCATCACCGAGGGCAGCACCTCATTGTCGCATCTCACACCGAGCGTTTCACTAGCGAAACCTATTACGGACAGTAGCAGCGACAGTAATGCCACCCAGCCGCCACTTATTGCGAGTAAGCAGCCGGTCTGTCTTGTCTTTTGTATTTCTCGTACTTGTGTGCTCCTGTGTGTGTGTGTGTGTGTGTGTGTGTGTGTGGGGGGTGTGTGTGTGTGAGTGTGTGTGTGTGTGTGTGTGTGTGTGTGTGTGTGTGAGTGTGTGTGTGTGTGTGCGCGCGCGCGCGCGCGCGTGCACGTGTGTGTGCACATGTGTTTTTTATGTGTGCTTGTGTGTGTGTGTGTGTGCACGTATGTGTCACGTGTGTGTGTGTGTGTGTGTATGTTTCCGGAGCCCTCAAAGCTCCTGTCTTTGATAACCAGACCCTGTCGCTTCGCAGCAAGAGGCGTGTCTATGAGGCTGTCGTCCTCACGACCCTCTTGTGTGGTGCGGAGACGTGGACCACCAAGGCAGGCCACCTCCAGAAGCTAAACACGTTTCACCATCAATGTGTTCGGTCCATTGTGGGTATCGGTCGTCGTCAACAGTGGGATGATCGGATCTCAACGGCCACATTAGCAGCTACATTCGGTGTTGACCCTGATATCACCCTCATCATCCGTCACCACCGGCTTCGTTGGCTGGGTCACTCCGGCAGGATGGACGACTCACGCGCCCCGAAGCAATTGCTGTAGGGATGTCAGCGAACGCACTGCGCAGGCCTCTGCGCATGCATTGCGTCATCGATTTTTTGAACGTGATCGCGGCCGACAGAGAAAACATGGCCGCGGTCTGTTTGCACCGCTGGGAGTCGTAAAAATTACTGTTCTTCTGTCCCCGCGACCATTCAAATCATACGCGATACTCGAGGACCCACGTACTCACCACGTTCTCCCCGGTCAATTTCTCTGAAAGTTTGCACATCGTGAAACACCAGTATGAGAGGTGTTCAGGCCAATTTTCAAGGAATTTCCCTGGTTGGATCGTTCCAAAATCGGACTTGCATTTCTCGCTCGCGGCCATTTCTTGCGCGATGGAAGCGCCCTGCCCTGGTGAGTAACCAGCTTCGCGCTTGGTAGAGAGTTGCTGCAATCAGCTCCCTGATGTCTTCGCTGCCATTGTCAGAAGCGATGGACCATGAATTTGTTTGAGAGTCTCTGGATGCTACTATTCCTCAGCCTAGTTTTCAGCCATTCCGTGCATCTTCTTCGCACGATTTATTTTGCAAAAAAAATGAAAGTGTTCATGAGTTTTCTTGTCTGCCGCGCGTAGATGGGCCAGGCTGACCTGCGCAGATGGGCTGCGCAGTGCGTTCGCTGATATCCCTAATTGCTGTTCGGCGAGCTGCCTGCCCCCCGTCCTCGTCACGGCCCAAAGAAGAGGTGGCGAGATGTGGTGTCGACTGACCTGGCGGACCTCGGCGTGACCACCTGGCTTGAGAGTTGCCAAGATCGTCCCGGCTGGAGACGAGTTGCGAGTAGCACTCCACCGCCACGGCCCGCTCCTGATCCTCTTCTATGTGTCTGTGGACGCCCATTTCGTCGACCAGGAGACCTGAAACGACATGCCAAGTTCTGCGCTCGTGTTCTCACTTGAACTTTCCGACATTCGCTATCATTGCGTACGCAATGGGCAAGATCAAGGTCAAGGTCAAGGTGTGTGTGAGTGTGTGTGTGTGTGTGTGTGCGTGCGCGCGTGCACGTGTGTGTGTGCGCGCGCGCGTGCACGTGTGTGTGCACATGTGTTTGTGTATGTGTGCTTGTGTGTGTGTGTGTGTGTGTGTGTGTGTGCCTCTGTGTGTGCCTCTGTGTGTGCCTCTGTGTGTGTGTGCTTGTGTGTGTGTGGGGGGGGGGGGGGAGGGGGGGGGGGGGGGGGGGGAGGTGCGTGCATGCATGCATGTGTATGTGTGTGTGCCCGTATCCGGGCAGGTTAAGACCGGGCAGCGCCAGTAATTAGGAGTTGCCAGCAACTCAGCACACACATATACTCAATGCATGAAAGTAAACACGTTTTTACGCCTATCAGTAGAATATTGCGGCCACTCTCTATTGAAACGTCCAGGTTTGTGACTCCTGATGGGTAAGAAGGGTGCCTAGTAGACGAGAGTTGCCAGATCGAGTGACCGGCGCCCTCAGCGCGTACAGAACGTTGCATGCAGTTCACAGTCATGTTGATCCGGTGCTACCGCTTACCCACGTCCCGCGACTGCATGGCCAGCGCCCTGGGGCCGCTAGACGTGCAACCGGATTTCCATGTCCATGGCAGTACCAAGCTCCTCATGCACACCGCCCTGAACGCTACAGCGGCGGCAACTGAAACCCAACCCCAGATGGGTGCGCCCACGTTGCAAGAACTCAGCACGCGCTTGTAACACTGGCAAATAGAGACCACTAGAATCAGTTCGAAAATCCTCTTGTACGGGGCAAAGCAAATGTGCTTACATATGACACAATATCTCAATACAAAAAATTGATCAAAATGACAACTTAATGCCAAGAATCTGAAGAAAAAACTCAATCCTGTGTTGCCATAATGGGAGCTGAAACCCAACACAAATCTAAAAACATGGCAAGTACAGACAGCTGGCAGTCACGCAGCAACAAAAATCACCGAACGTAAGCACCAACAATGTGTGAGAATCAGTGCTGCACTCCAGCTCGGATATCAGGGGTCGGATTTCAGTTGTCCCACTGTTCTTTGGCTTTGTTCTCCTCAGGTTCCCGGCACATTCTCTATGACGAGCTACGTCTAATGGGCCCAAGTGTCAAGGAAGGCTGGGTGATGATGAAGGTCAACGGTTGGTGGAACGCACTCTGTAATCGCGGTTGGAATCAGTATGCTGCAGACCTAGTGTGTCATGCATTGGGATTTCAGCATGGATCGGAGTCACTGGGCTCTCATACCATGTGAGTTCTATTATAGGGATCAATTCCTCTCTCTTCTCTCTCTCTCTCTCTCTCTCTCTCTCTCTCTCTCTCTCTCTCTCTCTCTCTCTCTCTCTCTCTCTCTCTCTCTCTCTCTCTCTCTCTCTCTCTCTCTCTTTCTTTCTCTCGATTTATCTATCTATCTATCTCACCCTCGCTCTCTTTTTCTTCCTTCTCCTGGCAACAACTGCAATAAGCTGCGACCTCGGCACATGCACGATTCACTATCTTTTTGGTATTTGCGACTTCCTATGCGGTTGATATACGATCCACGTGCATAGCACAATGCACATGCACCCGGAGTGGAAAACTGTGCTCCAATTTTTTTGTTCGTCGCACGTCGCGAAAGTCGAACTTTGGCCAACTTCTGCAACAGTAGCCTTGCGACTGCTGGCGACAGTACACGACACGGCATGTACTTGTCGTAAGTGTCTAATGTCGCATGGCGCGTTGAAAGTGATGTTAGCTTTGGTCTACTTTCACACAAGATGACGTAAATGTGGAGTTCCTCTTCGACGCTACCAAGAGTACATGAAAACCAGAGTGTGCAGCTTGGGGCATTTTCTACTATGGGTGTCTGTCACGGCGGAATTCCGTGATTACACCATATTTGGCGCAGATTTGAGGCGGGAAGTGGTGTAGTGCGTACAACTGAGCTGCAGTTGTGCAGAAAGAGACCTGTTTGATTCCTGCTTGTACGCACTACATCACTAAAATGATGTAATCACGGAATTCCGCCATGACAGCAACCCATCCGAGCTGCACACTCTTTTTTCATGCACTCTTGACGCTACCCATTCCAGCTGTCCAATGGGATGACCTATGTATACTGCAAAGTACCGTTGATCAGCCCCCCTCTCTAATTTCCGCCCCCTGTCGAATTTCTGTCTGCTTGAAACGACGTCGGCGTATACAACGAAGTACGATGTTGAACCGACGCATGTACTGCTGTACACAATGCGCGCGAGTGCAGGACGAAAGTGTGCACAATCCAGCATGCCAGGCCTGATCTTCTGCTTTGTTGTACATCGTACCGCACTTGAACGACTTGATCTAATCGCCGCCCCTGCTGAAACCCCAGCCGGGAAGCGACACAGAGTGTGCGTGTGTGTGTGGGGGGGGGGGGGGGAGGATCTACGGTACTTTATGGTCATCTTCCCGCCACTTGGTGTTCCTTTACTACAGAGCGTTTCAAAAGACCTCTTTTGCGCAACCTAAGAATCAACCGATTTTCGCAGCCTTTTCGTGGCTGCCTGATCCGTCGAACACTAGGGAACTTCGTTATGCGTAACCCCTCTATTGGCAGACGGGCAAGGATGTGGGCAAGTACAGGACATCAATCAATGCACCGGTGCGGTATTGAGCCCAGTTGAAACATGAAATCCAGCTGGGAAGGCTGGGCAAGTAGTAGTAAAAAGTTGAGAGGCAGTAGTCTAGGCGGGTACCTTCGGACATACTGTGGTTACAACCCAGTGGCAAATCAGACACCAATAATCCCTGAATGCGGAGCCTGGCTTCCTCTGGCTATTACACATTTAAAACCACACCCACCAGAATGCACAAAACCAGTATGAAGTGGGAAGTGGTGCGCATTCCGCGCACAGAAACCCCGGAGTCGTAGCCGTGATTTGCCTTGAAAATTCTGAATCCTTTGATCGTGTGTGTGCGTGTGTGTGCGTGTCTGTGTGTGTGTGCGCGTGTGTGCATGCATGCATGCGTATGTATATCACTGTGCGTATGTGCATGCATGCGTGCGTCCGTCTGTCCACGTGTCTACATGTCTGTGCACGTTGGATGTGTACGTGCCCACTCTCCACAGGGACTCTGACCTTATAAGGTACTCACCAGAATATCACGGCATAATCTGCCCGAGCACTGCACGCCAGCTCACTGACTGCCTGGAGCCGGCAGGCAGCTCCGACTACTGCACCGCGCCAAAGAATCACAACAAAGCAAGCGTCTGCTGCAACGTCACCGGCTCAAATTCACGTAAGCTGTTTGTTTTTTTATTTAGCTTTATTTTACTTCACCATAGGCAGAGGCAAAACCTGTCTTCTCACTGGGCGAATTGCCACAGTTCTCACAAAATGATGAAGATAGGGTCGTCGGCGAACTAACGATGTCTTTTCAGATACAAGCATTTTGTAATTTGTAGCGAGGGGGTTCAAGTGCTCTTTGCTTCAAGAGTGATTCAAAACACAGTGAAACCTGTCTTTGCAGACCGCTCAAGGGACCTTGAAGAATGTGGTCGTCGTGTACTGGTGGCATTCTACTGGAAATAGTATCCCTTGATCCTTACAGCTCTGGGGGTTTGCAAATGTTGAGGTTCGTTTCATAGGTTTCAAAAAATCACCACCCCATTGTTGAATACCGCATTTTCCGCACTTTAAAAAAAGTGAAACACCAGTAATTCACCCAAATTTAACTCGGATACTGAGCCAATAAATATAATAGGCGAAGGACTAAATGGACCGTCACTTAATTTTTGCCGACTACCCGCCAAAAAAATCTTTTCGTTTCACGTGTCAGACACGTCCGTGAGCGCGTACGACTCGCGCTACCTTTCACGTCAAGCAATCTGTTCACGCCACATGCCATGGCTGGATAGCTCGTACATGCAAACATGATTGAAGACTTGCAAAATTGATTTTTACAAGTCCAGGTGCTAGGCCTAGGCCTATAGTATAGGCAGTGCTAATGGCTACTTTGTAATGGCAGCTGACTTTATTTTCGGAGAAACACTACTCATTGTAGTAAAAAGTTACAATGAATAGCGATATCATCTAGGAAGGATCGCTACCCTAACGCGAAGGAAAGGCCTTGCGCGGCTGCTCTACGAAGTGTTGAAGAAAGACTCAAAGTTAGTTGGTGGACGAACAACTCGCTGGTGTCGGAAAACTTGGCCCCCAACGATGGTGTTTGGTGAATCATCAAGCATAATGTCTTGTACTAGTGTTCACCGAGGAAGGAGAACGCTCTAGCCGCTGCTGTTGTCAGTTTCATCCACGTTGGGCGTTAGCTGCAATTTACTTCACACAGCGTTGTATTGTCCGCGAGCGCAAACTTCATTATCAGCAGTAACTGTTACTCTTCATCCTACATGTAGATTTGGAGTATACACGGCCTTGTCACGACAGCGACAGCTCTACAGAGTGTTCAAGTGAGAAACATTAATTTCAATTGTTAGTGGACGAATAAATGGCTGGTTCCGAAAAACGCGGCCTGCACCGATGGTGTTTTGTGGATCATCAAACAGGGTGACCAGCAGTGTTCACCGAGGAAGGAGAATGCACTCACCACCACTGTCGTCCGATTCATCGAAGTGGGCGTTAGCTGCGCTGCGCCTATTGTGTTTTAGTATTCCATGGACGCACACTAGCGTTCTCAGCGATTGTGGAGCCACAACATATCTTCATGCGGCGTTGCACTGTCCAAGAGCAGGAACGTCAGCAGTGACCCATCATCATACATGTAGATTTGGAGTATACACACCATGCGCCAATGGGCCTTGGCACAACAGCGGCAGCTCTACGGCTTACATGTACTCCAGTTATTACACCGTGCATGCACTGAGTCTGTGCAGTACTGTGCATCCATAGGTGTCTGTTTGCGGTAGCGCAAGGTGACACGCAAGGTTGATATATTGTGTTGTCCGCTGCTATTCGAAGCTCTCGGAGTCGGAAGCGTTACCTCTGTTTCCCCTGTTCCTCCCTGCGCGGAGTCTGTAGTTCTGGCTTGCAGTCGCTGTTACATGCATGTTGGCAGTTGGATGTGTTTTGGTTTTCAGTTGTCTTTATTCTAGCAGTTGTTGCACTTCCTACATTCCGTAGTTATCTGCGGTTGGTGTTCGAGAGAGCAAACTGTGTTCTTCTCCAGAGTGGAGTAAACCATTCGCTTGTGTCTGAGGAAAACCCTGTGTGTTGACGAAGTGGGTTGACTTGGCTGTAGAGTGAAAGTACCACATGGTCACATGGTCCACAAAATCTTAGAACTAACTTAGGGTCTTCTGGCGTATGGCATATGTGAGCAGCATGAGAGTGAAGTAAAAGACTATTAGCTCAAACATTCAGTCTTTCAAGAGTAGGTGTTTCATCACGGAATAGGTTCTGCAGTCCACTTACACACTGCAACAATGGACCAGCAGTGTCCAGCATACAATAGTCATGTGAATATGTACCGTATGCATACTCACAGCTGCAAGGCCAGCGCCCCGTGGCTGCTTGACTTCTCAATCGATATAAATATTCACAACAGTAAGACTCTGTGATCAATCAGAGCTGTGCTTCGAAGTAGTCACAAATGCCCCATGATCAGTCACAGAACTAAACTTGGCAACCAGTCACAGCTTCCACGGTGCCCCAAGACCAGTCACCAGAGATGACCGTAGTAAATCTGCAGGGAGTTTCATAATCTGTTCATTGCAGAGTCCACTATCCTATAATTCAAGAGGGGGGTAGCGTTCCTGCGGATGCGGAAAACTTGGCTGGAACCCGAGTGTCACGTGAACCCTGATTTTTAAGACTTTTATTATTTGTTTTACGATGAGCCTATTATATGCGATACAGGCTCAAAACACACTTTTCGTCTAGTTGGCATATCAGGGATATAGGGCGGAGCAGCTAATATCGGCCCAATTATGACACGCGAGTAATAGTGAAATACGATTGGCGTATTGTGCTGGAGTGACTGCGGTGATGTAAAGCTAAAATCAAGCAGTCAGTTTGCCCTTAGCATGGCCTTGTCATGACCTTGCGAGGAGAGTCATTGGGCCCGACGGGTAGGTAAAGCCAACTTCCACATGAAGTTTGCGGATGGCCGACATGTAGACATGGACAGAGCGGGGCTGAAAAGTTCTAAACAACTCGGCAGCAAAATAACACAAAAAGTAAAAAAGTCATCACCTGGCAATGGATTCCAGGCATGCCCTTGACAGAACTGGAAGTAACGGGTATCGGCGGAAAAATATTTCCGGCTGGTGCCAGTGCTGCTAGCTGCAGCACGGAGTCCGTCAACTGAGAGTTGGCAAGACTGGCTGATCTGGCTCAGCTGCTGCTTCCGGAGCCCTCGATGGTTCAAACACCATCGGCGCAGGCCACGTTTTTTGGCACCGACGATTTGTTCGTCCACCAAAAGTCGAAACAAATGTTTCTCACTTGAACACTCCGTAGAGCTGCCGCTGTTGTGCCAAGGCCCATTGGCGCATGGTGTGTATACTCCAAATCTACATGTATGATGATGGGTCACTGCTGACGTTCCTGCTCTTGGACAGTGCAACGCCGCATGAAGATATGCTGTGGCTCCACAATCGCTGAGAACGCTAGTGTGCGTCCATGGAATACTAAAACACAATAGGCGCAGCGCAGCTAACGCCCACTTCGATGAATCGGACGACAGTGGTGGTGAGTGCATTCTCCTTCCTCGGTGAACACTGCTGGTCACCCTGTTTGATGATCCACAAAACACCATCGGTGCAGGCCGCGTTTTTCGGAACCAGCCATTTATTCGTCCACCAACAATTGAAATTAATATTTTTCACTTGAACACTCTGTAGAGCTGTCGTGACAAGGCCGTGTATACTCCAAATCTACACGTAGGATGAAGAGTAACAGTTACTGCTGATAATGAAGTTTGCGCTCGTGGACAATACAACGCTGTGTGAAGTAAATTGTGGCTCCACAATCGCTCTGAATGGTAATGTGTGTCCATGGAATACTAAAACACAATAGGCACGGTGCAGCTAACGCCCAACGTGGATGAAACGGACAACAGCACCGGCTAGAGCGTTCTCCTTCCTCGGTGAACACTGCTACAAGACAATGCTTGGTGATTCACCAAACACCATCGTTGGGGGCCAAGTTTTCCGACACCAGCGAGTTGTTCGTCCACCAACTAACTTTGAGTCTTTCTTCAACACTTCGTAGAGCAGCCGCGCAAGGCCTTTCCTTCGCGTTAGGGTAGCGATCCTTCCTAGATGATATCGCTATTCATTGTTACTTTTTACTATACAATGAGTAGTGTTTCTCCGAAAATAAAGTCAGCTGCCATTACAAAGTAGCCATTAGTACTGCCTAGGCCTAGCGCCTGGACTTGTAAAAATTATTTTGCAAGTCTTCAATCATGTTTGCATGTACGCGCTATCCAGCCATGGCGCATGGCATGTGGCGTGAACGTTGCTTGACGTGAAAGGTAGCGCGAGTCGTGAGTCGAGTCGTACGCGCTCGCTGAGTCGCGGACGTGTCTGACACGTGAAACGAAAAGATTTTTTTGGCGGGTAATCGGCAAAAATTAAGTGATGGTCCCTTTAGTCCTTCGCATATAATAGACCCTTTGCGCAATAAGCGAGAGGGGTCGAGCCGGGGCATGCTGAGCACGCGCTGCACACTTGGCATGCAACCAGCATGCATGGTTTGCTGCAGGACGTGATCAAGTTTCCTGTGACAGGCTGTGTTTTCACGGTCCCGACGCGATGTTCATGTATGTACTCCCCAGCCTTTTTTTCATTTTGAAGTTTTTTAGTTCTGAAGGAAGAAGTTCCGAAATGCTTTCCAAGGACCACTGTTGGGTTCTTGTTTGCACCAACCGTCATCCCTAACGTTAGTCTAAGGAACCCACTTGTCTTTCCATGCGTTCCCTGGTGGTGCTGCCATTCCACACTCTGGAATCCTGGCTATCTGGCGAGAAGAGGGCTGCAGTGCTGCGATATCGTTTACAGTGTTGTGCTCGGAACACTTTGTCCATGACGACTTTCATCCTTGCTTTTGTGAAGATATGGAACGCCCTGCCAAGAGACTCTGGAGCTTGAGAAAAAGGCATGACCCATCCCTGTCTTCGCTATTGGAATATCGACTGCTTGCTGGCGCTGCTCGAGCTGCTGTTGTTGAAGTGGAGAGAGACGCAGCCTCATCACTCAGGTGTGCGGAGAAAGTCATCTGAGTTCGAGCTGTGGCTCTGTGCACGATATGACAGGCTTTCACATTATGCATGTGACATAGCCACCAAAGTAAAACTAATGGACACTATCCACGGGCTTGTTCACTAGTACTACTCCATCAGCTCCCTCTTCACTGTCGTCGGCGGCTTGCCCCTGCGTTGGAGATGAGCAAGCATGGTGTGGCACTCACTCTGGGAAACAGAGGTTCATCACTCATCCACTGGGACGCATGACATGTTGGGCATGATGAATGTACACTCGAGGAAGTGGTGCCCTTCTTAGGTCTAGGAGCATCAGGGTTCTGCATAGAGAAGTGTTCTCTACATCGACAGAGGGGAGAAGGTAGAGAAAATAAAAATAAATTTCAATCTACAGTAATCCGAAATATCCACCGATCCAACAACGCCTTCTTTTTCCAGACAGATACGCGCCCTCATTCAGCAGAAAACTGTTCAGTTCCTTACACAACCGATCTTCATTTGACAGTTCGTCCACGGGCTCCACAGCCATCGATGGCATACCACTCGACACTCTCTCCTCAATCTCCAAAATGGAAAAATTCAGTGTTCCACCATGCTCAACAACTGATACTCAGCACAAAAATCGAAGAGGATGCCCCGTCTCGGGTCACGTGACCGTTATTGTGCAAAGGGTCTATTAAAATAGAAGTCAGCAACATGCCAGCAACATGTCAGTTTTGTGCCCTGTTATCGCACTTTCTGACTACTTATTATCTTGTTACAGTCGTGGATAGTTGCTTCACAACTCGTTTCCATGTGATTTCTTCTATTTTAATTCACCCAAAGTCAGTCTTGCACTACGATGGCCAAATCAACGGTGGTATTAAATAGGGCAGATATCTATATTTCATGACAAAGAAATCTGGGTGCAGCGTATACTCTGAAAGTACGGTTGCTGTAGTGGAATAATGACATTGTGAACATTTGCGTGCTCTTGTGTGTTTGTGTTTGCATGTGTGTTTGTGCGTGCATGTGTGTGTGTGTGTGTGTGTGTGCATGTGTGTGTGTGTGTGCATGTGGGTGTGTTTGTGCATGTGTGTGTGTGTGTGTGTGTGTGTGTGTGTGTGTGCGCGTGCGTGTGTGTGTGAATGTGGGTGTGTGTTCGCACATGCCTGTATGTGTGCGCGTGCGGGTGTGTGTTCACACGTGTACACGTGCAGTACGCTTATCCCATCACAGGCATGGCATCCCATCGATCTCGAATCCGCCTCTCTACTTCTGCCTGCAAGCGTTCAATGAGTTCCACGCCAGCTTGCTGTGTAGAGAGCTAGGGCTGACTGGGGGCAGACTCACCGAGAAAGGATTCTCACCATCTCTCCTCACCTCGCCAATGTATGTATAACCCATTGCTCCGTTTTCTAAAAGCGTCTTGCCATGCCAAATGGAACGTTCTGGTGCAAACTGCCGACCTCACCCCACGCAAGTGTGCCATTGTGAACCCTCTAGTATTTACATGTTGAATGGCATGAAAAAACACAAAAATCGACAAATGAGTAGCCCCCTTTGGCTAGAACCCTGCCGTACTTGTCAATCCTGATGAGGACCAAGGACTTACGTACTGGTTGATTTTCTGTTTCTCTCCCAAATTCAGTCCGTAGACAGTGGTTCACGGGTGCATAGTGGTTCACGGGTGCATCACCTCATGTGTTAGCACAGTACACGCTCCCTGCTGTTAGCGTAGGTCTCACACTCGGACCTCATGATTCGCAGGCATGCCCACAATCAGTCACCAAAGTGCTGGTGGCATATTCCTGTACACACGCCTCCCTGCAATTGAAACAGTGTTTTGGTGATTGACTTACGATTGCGCTCGGTGAAATCCAACCGAGAGTGCATACCTAACGCCCTCAACTTGCACGGCTCTTGACGACCTGGAAGTTGCACAAATGCGGCTGTACGTACACATACACACATACAATGACGTACTTCGACTGAATTAATGGAAACTGGTCCAGGGCCGCAGGGCGCCATCTTTGCACTTTTGGTCGCATTTCACCGAGCACAACTGTACTTGATGAATTTGCTGCAATGTGGCTTAGGGGTCGGCCATAAATATCGAAAGTTTTTTTCATAAAACAAAATAATTTCGTTATGGGGTGGGAGGGGGTTAAGCAATTTCGTTTCAGAAAACATTGATATAATGTGCATGGCGGCCGTAGGAGCAGTGGCACACTTGCGGCTTTTGTTGTATAATTATGCATGTATGTGTCAACGTTTTTTTACGTTCTGAGGGGCAGGGAGGGAGGTGTTGGGTCTAAACTAAAATAATTCGTTTGGTGAAAAAAAAAGATATTTACGGACGACCCCTTACGCCTGATTCATACTTCGTTTCGCGTACGGGAAACGCGTCGCATCGCGAAAAAGTTGATCTGAGCTCAACTATTCCGCGTACGGGAAAGCCATCGCGCGACGGTCGCGCGGTGACTTTCCCGTACGCGACGTGAAGTATGAATCGGGCTTTACGCACCGCTGTTACCAACTTGACTGGTAGTGGTAGTGCTGCATCATAGATTTCATTGTCCGTGTTGTCCCCGTGTTGTCCCCGCGTGTTGTCCCCCGTGTGTTCTGCTGCCCGTGCACACAGTCAGACGCACGCCATTGGGATTGTGTCATGCCCGAACACGGCGCGAGTGCTGAACGAGTGCATGACGGCCACCCTGGACACGACCCAGTGCGCCTACTTTCCCAACATTGTCTGCAATGAGGAGAGTACGGCAAAGCCGATTGGTGAGTGGGACTTTTAGCATAAGCATGTCACTGGTATTCATATATTATGTTCTCTTTTTTTTAAAGAAGAGGCTGGTGCGACTTTGGCAATACGAGGGGAATTGTACGTTGTTTCTCCCTGCATGCAAGTTCGCGCTATTCCTGCCGACTTGAATTCTCACTTGACTGACTCGCGACTGCCATCCAGAGCACACGAGAAGTCCATCGAACCGTCCACTCGGTAAACCTGCAAGAAAGCACCACTCCCTCACCACTCTCTCTCTCTCTATCTTTATTGTACTGTACCATGTCATTGGTTGTTGCTATAGTATCTGCTTTAACGGGCACCTCTTACCCCACCACCTGCTGAGGCGCAGAATCTTGTTGTGTATTTAATCTTGAGGATGCGGCACACCGTTGGACTGTTCACATGGCTCTTCACTAGCATAGGCCATACGTTGAATGCCGTTGTTTGTCCAGTCGACCTACCCTTATAACGATAACCTCTATAACGATATTCCCCTTATACCAATATTCTTCTGCCAAACCAAATCACTCCATTGACTTGTGTATACAATGCCTTACCTCTATAACAATATTTGCTATAACGATATTACCCCTATAACGATATAAAATGGGCTGACCAATCGACATTTTCCATTTTATAACAATATCTAGCAGGGAATATGTAGAGCCCACTATCCAGGTAGGGCAAGCTTCACTTGATAAGTCGCTGGGACACGACGAAATGCAATGGGGGCACCAGTGGTCACCTTGCTGTGTACATAATGTGCATGTACGACAGTTTTTATGCTATGAATAGTGTAGTCTTCACACCCATGGACCCAGCTACATTGCATGCTTTGCATTCTATTCTCCATGTCACTAACACTTATTCACACTTACAGACACAGCTCTCCACTTGGCTCCTTCCCTTTCTACCAACACACTTCACCATTGCTGCTGGTAACCACACTTCTCGTGCTTTCCCTTCACATCGCACTAACACATATTCACACTTAAAGACACAGCTCTCCACTGGTCTCTTTCGCTCCTTCCCATTCTACCAACACCCTTCACCATTGCTGCTACCCTCCACACATACACAGATTTCCAGCACTACCGCACCACACAGCATATATACTCGTTTCAGTTTTTGTTGGCTTTAGTTGAATGTTTTTTTTTCACCCTGAAGAGGGGCCATGCCCGAAAATTTGTTGCATTCCATTTATATCTAATATTATTTGTTTTTTTTGGAAGTGAAGTGAACGTATGCAGCGAAGAGACCGTAGTTGGAGAGTTTGAAGTGAGGTACCCTATAAAGAGTGTAAAAAATGAACAAAATCCATGTATTATGACGTATGTGTATGAAATGAACCAGTTACCCCCATAACAATATTACCCTTATAGCAATATTTCTTGGTCTGACACAAATATCGTTACATGGGTAGGTCGACTGTATTGTATTTTATTATTTTACTCGGGCGTTCCCCGCAGACCCTAAAGTCTTCTTACAGGGTGCCCAAGATGAATGAATTTGTTAAGTTCCTGGCGAAATGAATTGGGGATATGATTTGTGCGAATGGATCCGGGAAGCGCGTTAAAGCGGTCAGTGCCGAGGAATAAAATAGATTTGTATCCAGCTTGAGTTTGCACAATGGGTAAAGAAAGGGAGCCCGTTTGGGCGAGGTCAGAGTGGAGCTCAGTTGCCTGTTGCGGATTCTGAATTTCTGAGCAGTTTTGAGAGAACTTTCGACGGTGCTATTCCAAATATTACCCCATCACCAGTCGAAGTGCAGACCCTGGGCGTTTATGAAATCTTGAGGATGTGGCACGCCGTCAGGCTGTTCACATGGTCCTTTGCTAGTTTAGCATAGGTCCTACGTTGAATGCTGATCTTGGTAATGTCAGAGTGGAGCTCGGTTGCCAGTTTCGTTCTATGTCAGGGACTTTGTGCTTTCTGAATTTCTGAGCAATTTCGAAGGCAAAAATTGTGAAATCCCAAGAGACGATTTTCAGTGCTTTGCGTTCCGAAAGTTGGGTTCGACTTTTTCTTACAAGGCCTTCCATGCGACATAGACTCCAGATTAGGCGAGGCCAGAACTGCGGCTGTCTCTTCAAATCTCACAGAGCCTGTAACAAAAGGCTTTAGTACCAGATAAACCCGGTGTTTGGACGTTGAATGGAGCTGTCTCATTGATATCGGATTCTTGTGTCCAACCTACATTTTCTTCTGCTGATCAATAAATCTACAATACTCTTCAATATGTCTCCAGATTCCACGCACAACTTGACAGTATTCCTGCCACCTGTTTATAAAATAAATTCACGGTTCGCGTGAGACTCGGCTGGAAGCCAAGTTTTTCGCATCCGCCGTGGGAACGCCACCACCCTCTAGGATCAAAGGATTACCTGTTTATGCATAGTTCTAATCTTCTAATTCCGTTCTCCGGCTCTTCTTTGCTCTCAAGGCACAATGGGATTACTAAACAGCGATGCTGCAGCTCCAAACACCGAAATGAGCTATGGCCGCCTGCTCCTGACCATTGAGGGCATCAGCGGTACTGTGTGTGCGCCGTCCGCGAACTACTCCTGGTCAATGGCGAGTGCCAACATTGCTTGCGTACAGCTGGGTTACAAGGACGGTGCACACACCTGGACACGGGCGAGAGATGATCCCAGGTACGATACACGGGAATGACAACACAGTTTGTTGTTGTTGGTGGTGGTGGTGCTGCTGCTGCTGCTGCTGCTTCTGCTGTTGTTGTTGTTGTTGTTGTTGTTGTTGTTGTTGTTGTTGTTGTTGTTGTTGTTGTTGTTGTTGTTGTTGTTGCTGCTGTTGTTGTTGTTGCTGTTGTTGTTGTTGTTTCCAATCTTTATTCTCACGATAGCCAGTGGCCAATAAGAGATAATAGTGTAAGAAAGGAGAAAGAGTGAGGTTGTTGTTGTTGTTTGTTTGTTTGTTTGTTTAGAGTCGAAGAACAAACAGGCAAATTTGCCTAAGTGTGCTAGCATGTGTCTGGAGTATGTGTTGTGGGGGGTTTCCGGGAAAACAATTGGCATGACATCTGACCTGCAGCACGTGGCTTGAAGCTGTGTTTTAGAGCAGACACAGGCACACAATATGAGGTGTATTTTTTCAGCTGCAGGTGGTCTTGTCCACTTCAAAGGTTGGGCATTCTTGATCTCCATGTTCCTGAAACCCCAAGTGACTCAGGGTCCATTCTCTCGTTGTCCTTTCCACTGCATTACTCTACATAGATTTCCATCAGATGACCTGAAGGTCTATCGCACGTACCAGAATATCCTGTGCGAAGGTACGGAGCGCAGCCTGTTCCGATGCCACTTCCAGCCGTTTGCCAGCGACGTGGACTGCGACCATGGCGATGACGTCATACTGCACTGTCGCATACGGCCATCACAGCCAGGTCAGTGCTGCGTATTGAGTCTGATTATAGAGTGGTTTCACATCCTGGTCATGTGACTCAATTTGTGCATGAAGTGATCATGGCATGTGGACAGTGGAACCAACATGGCCGACATCATGTGACCCATAGATGCAGGGATGTCATGTATGGTCATGTGACCCATAGATGCAGGGTTTTGTTGGTTATTTTGCGAGCCCGAATCCCGCGGGGGGACTCGAACTCTTTTTGTCACTTTGAGATACACATGCTTGTACCAGCCAGCCAGCAAGACAACAACAAACAACTGGTTGAGTGGAGTTGGAACCAACATGGCTGTCCCCTGTATGGTCATGTGATAGATGTGAAACCACTCTAGTGATCTCTGTTGTGTGTTTGTGTACTCGACTCAGCGGAAGAGTCTTGCCTATATCGTCATACCGCAACGTCACCATGTTCAGATGATCCTGTGGTTTCTTTTGTTGTTGGAAAAATCGGCTCCACCTGTTTGAGAGGGGTGAACATGATGTCACGCTATCTTTTTCTATCATAGAACTGCAGTTGGAGTCACTTTAATACAGAATGGCCGGAAGCAGTTTTTGATTGGTCCGGTAGTATTGCGGCCTTTCATACAGTTTGTGTATGATATGCTGGGTACACATGCCCTCCACAGTACTACAGTCCATTCATTGGAAACTGGCACCCTAACTTTTTGGTGTCTCTCTCACATAGTTGTAGATATCGTGAAAACAACAGTACATCCTGCATTGTGTGACCCGTGCAATTACTCCTTGCCACATTTGAGGCCAGAAAAGTCCAAGAACAGAGAAATAGAAATTCAGCCAGGTTTTACAAAATTAGGGCAGGTATGCCACGGCAAAATGTATGGAGAAGCAGATCCCAAACCCAGATTTTTGAGAGTTAAAGTGGGTTTTTGATCCTCAATTCGGCCCAAATCCGACTTTCGAAAGCCAGCGGGCCAGTTTCCGATGAATGGACTGTAAACACGTGTTGGTGGCCAAAATGTTGGTCCGGTGATAACCTGACCAAACAGACCGGTTCCGACGAGCCTAACATAGTACTGTAAAGCGTGAAATTTTTGCGGCGTTTTTAGTTCGCGTTTTCAGAATCCGGACAAAACTTATCGATTGCTTATCGATTATTATCGATTTTAAAAACCATTTTGCATCAACTACAATCAATTTTGAAACTTCAAAGAGAACAAAAATATTGGAAACATCGACCGTCGCACAGGCACAAACTGATTCTGAAGGCTACTTGTCCAGAACAGTGAGTTCCGTGAAGCAACTGGAACGAAAGTTCGCGGGTACGAATCAGTGCGCGGTGCAGAGAAAAGAGCCGCGTGTCACACAATAGATCTAGAGTACTCTAGATCTATTGTGTGACACGCGGCTCTTTTCTCTGCACGTGCATCGACTCGTACTCTGGTACATGTGCTGCACGCAGTGGAGTCATGTAGACACACTGCACCTGCCGGATATTTCGTCGTACCATATAGTATGTCGTACGAAAATGCTGTAGCGAATAGAAAAATCGTAATCGACTAGATTTTTTCGACTAATTAATCGACTAAACCACATAATCCTTTCACCCCTAGCGTTATGTAACGCTATTGCTCTCCCCACTCCTCTGCAGGTGATCCTGGAACCGGGTCATCGGAACGTCCGACAAACTCTTCCTCATTGCTGCCAGCGTTCTATCAAGTAGCTCTGCCTATCGTTATCAGCTCAGTGGTACTGGTTGCTTGTGCCACCGTGATGGTACTGCATTCGCGGAGGAAAACTGAAGTTGTCAGCAGCCTGGGTGACAGCAGCTTGACTGATCGCAGCAGATCAGGAATCAGGTATGATGCTAATGCTGCTGCAGCTGTTGTTGTTGTTGTTGTTGTTGTTGTTGTTGTTGTTGTTGTTGTATTCCGGAAAATACGATATTAACCTTACTTGGTTCTTGTTTTTGTTTGTGTGCGTGCGTGTCCTCAGCTCCAGCAGCAGTCCGGCCAGCCACATTGAACTCAGTGCAGACGAGGCCCTGGCCCCACCTAAGCACCGCGGCTCTTGGGTGAGGAGTATGGTGGGCCACCTGAACAGCATCGGCTCCAGCTCCAACTCGTCCACCGGCGGCACCACATCGCCGGTTCAAGGTCCCGTCTACGCCATGGTCACGCACGGCAGCAAGAAGCCCGGGCACAGCGGCAACCGGCCGAGCGAGTCGCGCACCGAGCAGACGTCGCTGTCGCCGAGCTCCACGTGCGCCACCGTGTACTCCATTGACATGCTACAGCATCCGGCCCTGCACTCGGCCGTGTGCGGTGCTCTGGTGCCCGACCTTGCCACGCTGGCCTGCATCGAGGACGTGACGGACGATGCCACCACTGCCGCCACAGCAGCCGCACACCAGCAGCAGCAGCAGCAGCACAGGCAGCACTCGGCGCGCGCCAGGACCAACAGCCGCTGCGCAGTGCGCGAGCGCTGCGCGTCACTGCCGTCTCACTTCCACCGTCCGTCCACTCCGCACCCGCGCAAGGACAGGACGAGAACTGACTTCGAGTGGCCCAGTCCAGGCGCTGATGCCACCGCGGATGGGAGAGATGGTCGTCCAAAGCGCGCCGTTAGAAATAGCAGCGGTGGCTCTGGCGGCGGTATGTTTGCTACTGTTGCTGCTGTCGGCACTGCTTCGAGTGGCGTTGGTGCCGCTAGCGTTGGCACGACTACTGCCAATGGTGGTGTTGGTGGTGGTAGTGGTGGCGTTGCTGTAACCACCAGTAGTCGCAGGAGCACCGGTTACGCCGTCTGCAGCAGGAACGGGAGTACCAGCGCTGCTGCCACCACCGCCAACGGAGGTGCGTGTGCGGGCAGCGGCAGTTTTTCCAATCCAGCCACCGGTAACGGTGGTGGTGGTGGGGGTATGAATAGTGGCTCGGCGGCTGACTCTCCCAATCCGCACTTCTCACAGCTGATCCGGACGTACAGTCAGTCAGCGGAGAACCGTTCCATACACAGCGAGACCATCGTGTACCGACGTGCGGTGTCGCCCAAGCTGCCTCGTAGACCTCTGAGCTGCCGAGCGTATCCTCACCAATACCAGCCACATCAGCAATCACACCACCACAACCAGCATCAGCAGCAGCTTAACTTCCCCGTTCACATGCACGGAAGCAGCTCTGCTATCGACGTGGGCGGTGCAGGCTGCCGGCCTTGGTCGTCCATCGGGTCAATAGTATCTGCCGGGACCCAGTCACGAGACGGCTACCGGGTTAAGTCGCAGTCATCGCAGCCGCCGGAAGCGTTCAACGGCGAGGAAGACGGCACGGGACCGCCTGCCTATCAGGAGCGCGTCTCGCAGTTTGCCAGTGCCCGCGATATGACCCTGATGTCATTCAGCACCCTGCCGTGCGACGACAACCAGGACGTGTATTACTCGCCGGTGGTGTCGGAGAACGAGATTGACCCGCGCTTCCAGCAGCGCGAGACGTCCACGGACAGCTCCATTGGCATGCACGCCAACGTGTTCTTCGGCCCCGCGTCCTCGGCGAGCTCCTCCACGCACAACATCGCGCCCGGCTCCGTGCCGCGCGTGGAGAGCAACCCGCTGCTGAGCACCTTCCTGCAGAAGCACGTCTACGAGAATCGCATGTACGTGAACACGGTGGGCAGCGCCGCGGGAAGCATGTGCGGCGTGGCATCCATCGCCAGCAGCAACGACCTTGACATTGGTCAGCGTGTTTCGCCGCCGGCGCCGATGGGCAACGACATGGTGCGGATGAGCACGATGACCGACATGGTGGATATACCGGCGCTCGTCTTGCCCACAAACGAGTACCTGCAGTCGAGTTACGACGACGGCGGCGTCACCCCGCCCGTCTACTCACCCGAGCCCGTGACCAGTGGGGGTGCCAGTGCCGCTGCTGCTGCTGCCAACGACAGCGTGGCGATGGGTCTGCAGCGGTGCTTCCAGAGCCCGCGCTCCGTCCTGTCCACCGCCACCTACATGCTGCATAATAGCCCACGGCCTGGCGAGTCGTCGTCCTCCAGCGAGGGTGGAGTGAGCTTGGATGGCGAGGTGTGCATTCCGCCGAGCTACTCGCATGCCCGCGGCCTTGGCCACACAGGCTCGCCGCGCCTTTCCCAGCCGAGATCGGAAGCCAGGTCCAGCAATAATGCGACCGAGGAGCGTCGCAGCAGTGCACATGCACCTCGCTTCCCGGTGCTTCTGACGTGCCCCCACACCGAGGGTCTGGAAACGACGCAGGAAATACAGCCGACGGCATCGTTTCACAGCGGTCGGCTGCCGTTCTGGCCGGACATGGAGAGCGAGATTTAGCGCAAGGAGCTCCAGAGAATTGCTACCTGTCCGACATGCAATGGCGCCCTTCGATGCCAACACACACCCATCGTCGCATACCCGATGGAAAATGCACCGATCACCAAGCTGGAGCACCCATCACCACCCATACTTTAGACCACAGCGGAAAGCCAGCATGCTCACCCCAACTGAGACATCTTTCCGGCACACCATGTTTGAAATCCTCCTGGGGAGCGAGCTACGCACTTCTCCGGTGCTCTTGATGTCTGGATGGCTTCCATCATTCGACCAATGGTCACATCGACACGTTTAGCTGCTGGGCCAATCCCACAGATGCAACACACCATATGCCTGAGCTCCTAGTCAATCCCACCAATGCAACACACTATATGGCTGAGCTCCGAGCTCAGCCCACCCACAATGGCTATATCCCATGCTACAACAGCACAGTGATGTATTGGCAGTCCGGCTGCCTACACTGCTGTTAGCCATCACGGGGTTGGTGCAACAAGCAAGCAGCTGGTCTGACTTCCCCCCCACGAGCAGGACAAGAACACGGAATTTGAAGGAAAATGGACGGATTGGAATTTCAACTGTTCCCGCGCTGATTCGGGCAAGACACATCATGCTGCACTCCCGAATATCCAAACTCACTCACGCGTATGACCAATGGTGCAATGGCCCGGAAAGGGCACCTGTGTTGAAATACGTCATTTGGATCTCACCAAGCGTGACTTCGTCCACTGGGAATGTGCCGACACTTCTGCGAATCAGCTTGCAGGTAATTGCCCTGTGTAGCTCTGAAACACTCTCACCCCCTCTTCTCCCCCACCCCAGACACGTGCACACACAAGCTTGCACACGAATACATACCCGCGTTCATGCATATATGCATACCTATACACACACGCACACATGCACAATTGAATCAGTTATGAAAGAGTCATGAACCAAACATGCCCGAACGCATCCCGAGATCTACCCAGCACACATCCACCGCCGCCGTCATCATCACCCCTACCCCGTCCACCCTACCCCCTACCCCGTTCACCCTCCCCCCTCCCTCCCCCCCCCCCTGCACACCAGAAGATGACACACCGGTTGCTGAGAAAACACACCATTGCTGCATTTCTGATGTCACAACTCAAGTGCTACCCAGTATCCACCACAACTGTTGCACCTCCCTAATGGCCCGAAGTCTTTAAACTCCGCTACGGCCAGTGACGACACAATGCGTCGTCTCAAAGCCGTCGACTGCTCGCCGTAGTGTCGGCAGCCCGGCACTTTCTCTACCCCATGATGTTTAGAGCGGCGAGAATCTGTGTCGGGCCACAGTAGCTCTCGCTGCGTACGCTGTGCAAGACACGGCGTTAAGAAAAGGCGTGCCGGGTTATTCCCGGCGCACACGCGGCTGCATTCGCTGCTGCATGTTCACGTGGACACACACAGGCGCAAGATAGGCTTTGCAGCCGTGCGCCATCCGCAGACACTCCACACATTGCTGGCAAAGCACAGCACAGCACCTACGTAAAACACTACACATCTACTTCTCCGAGGAAGTAGTGAACCTGACATTCATTTCAATTACAGTTTTGGCCGCTTGTTTCGCGACTGGAGTGGCTAAGCGTTCCGCATTATTTATCTTTGAGCCATGGGCTTGCTGCTGTTGTATTTTTTAAAAGTTGTTCCCTCTTCAACCTTCATGCTCGCATGCTTTATCTATTTGCTTCCGTGTGTTTATGTATGTGTGTGTGTGTGTGTGTGTGTATGTGTGTGTGTATGTGTGTGTGTGTATGTGTGTGTGTGTGTGTGTGTGTGTGTGTGTGTGTGTGTGTGTGTGTGTGTGTGTGTGTGTGTGTGTTTCTGTACGACTAGCCCATCACACCACGTGGTTGGCCTACGAACTAATTTAGTCTCTTCTGCTGTCTTTTGTGGTTTTTTAAAAATATTTTTTTATGTCTTATTTTTATACGTTATAAAAAGCTCATTTAACTGACCTACTTCTACCAGCGTTTTCTATGTACTCATACAGCAGTTTACACAATCGGCATGTCTATCCTGCCCCAGTGGCATTGAATATGTGGGTCACCACTGTTGCATCGGTACACCCCCCTACAGGTACATTGCCTCCAAATTCTGTCCATTCTTCCAGGATGAGCCGATCATAGTTACACTCAAAGCCTCCTGCCATCTGACCACCCTCACTGCCCACTGCATTGCGCCCCTCCCCCGACAAACCTTGCCTGACACCCACCCCCCCCCCCCCTACTGCTCTTTTCTCGGCCTTTCAAGATTCTTTCCCCACTTGCTGCTGCCCTGGCTGTCACTTCGTTTCTCCGCACACCCTGCTACTGGTAGATAATAGCAATGAGAGCATTCCCTCGTTTCACCCACCCACCGTGTTGACCCGTGATAACCCTCAAGCCTGATTCCCAGTCCACTGTCCTGCACCTCGTCATCTCTCATCTGCCCCCGTCCCCTCAATTTTCTCCGTCCAGTACAACGTATTTCCCCGGCACTATTCTCCCTTGGCTAGTCCTTCCCTTCAACAGACGTTCTCTTGCTCGCGTAACGACTATACCAGTTTGATGCATGTTTGACCGTTACAGGTCTGCTAGTCATACATTCTATTGCTATCGCTACCACACATTTGAATCGCAATATCCTTCACTATAATTTTCAATTATGATCCCTAGCTAATGGTACATTCGTACATGTCATTCAGGCTCAGAATAAACATGGTTAGCATTTTACCGTTCACGCTAACTTCGACCGTTGGCCTGTACTGTTTTTTGTGTGTTTTCAAGACATGGTTAGCATTTCGGTTTTTGACGCAACGAGCGACTCGTGACGTAACCCGAGTCGAAATCTTACCGATCCGTTCTCCCACTGAACAGAGCTTTCGAAGCGATACCACACCGACGGTATTTCGGGTGTTGGGTGCGAGTACCGTTGGATTTAGCGTGAACGGTAACATGCTAACCATGACTCCATGTCTACTGTTTCCCGGCCGGCACTGCCTGCCGGATTGGGCCTGCGATCGGCGCATGTGAATGCTTTACGTCCTGGTATCGGCGGCTGACCCTTGTATTGTCTCGGGCGAGGGACGGCGATCGTGGCCCTTTCGAATACTGTACAGTACCCGTAGACACGTTAGGATTTCTCCCGGCTGTCTGCCGATCTGGCGATTGTCCTTTGAGCTCCCGCCAAACACTTTCGTGGTTGTGTGCGTGTCTGTGTGTCAATTCCCGACGATTATGGCCACACACGTCTTTCTTCTCTTTCTCATTCTCCTAGCTCATCTTTCATTCTCCTGGGTGGTTACCAACAGCCATGCGCCAGTGCATGCTGGAGTATGTGGTAGTGGTGGTGGTTTGTGTGTGTGTGTGTGTGTGTGTCTCCTTGTACTCGTGGGGGACGGTTTGCCTTTTTCGAGCTCCAGTTTTCTCTGGCCAAAACCTTTCAGTAAACTCTCTCCAGGCCAGAGGCGGTCCTCTCCAGGCCAGAGGCGGCCCTCTCCGGGCCGCCTCAAGGCCAGCAAAGCGCTTTCGACGAGGGGACCGACACAGCTAAAGGACGGGACGGCGTTTGATGCCGTCACCTTTGACTGCGCCCTTCATCGCCACTCGCAGAGGTTTGACAAGCCCCCGAGCGGATTCCATCACGCGCCATGAAATTTGTTGAAGAGAGGAGAGAGAGAAGGAGACACCATCTGTTGCGCTTTGGATTGCTGGAATGTCAGATCCCTGGTGGAGCGAGACGGAGCCATTGAGATGGCAAGCGTTTCTGGCCGAGTAGTTGAAAACAAAAAAATAAATCGTGTTGTGGCGGAACTACGGAGATTTGATATCGCCGCAGCAGGCCTGCAGGAGACTCACTGGTTTGGACAGGAAAGCTACGTCGTGGACGGTTTCACTATCCTCAGCTCATCCTCGTGCGGCAAGACGACCGCCATCTATGCACCGACGTGGCCGTCATCCGGAGTGCTGAATGCGGCAGCGACCACCAACTGCTATATATGGCTCTGCAGCTTCCATCGCGGGGCGCAGAGCAAGGATAGTGTCCGGCGCCGGTTTGAGGTTGCACAGCTAAAGGACCGTCGCAAGTCTTCCCCTGAAGATCCTACGCCTACCGATATCTACCAGGCAATGATCAAGGAGGAGATCGACCGCAACTGGCTCGAGAATGCCAACATTAGTGAGAAATGGTCCTCTATCAAGTCCACCCTTGACACTGCTGCATCCACAGCCCTTGGATTTTCAAAACGGCGTCAGCCGGACTGGTTCCAGGAAGCCCTGCTAAACATCCAACACCTACTGGACATGCGGAATGCGACCTACGAGGATTGGCTTCGCCGTGTCCAGCAGCGAGACACTCCGTTTCATCAGGAGTTTAAGGTAGCCCGCTCGAACGCACGCGCAGCAATCGATACGGCCAGAGTGGACTGGATCAAATCTAAAGCTCAGGCGGCCACCGACGCCCATTTCAATGGCGCTGTCGTGTGGAAATGTATCCATGACCTCCAGTCTGCTGGGCGCGGCCTTCAACCACTACGGACAGCAGGGATCGTTGACGAGAACGGAAATATGTGCACGTCACCGCGTGAGCAGGGACAGCGCTGGGGAAGGCACTTCTCTGGAGTGCTCAACGTCATGAGCACTTGGACACCGAACGCACTGAATGGTATCCCTCAACTACCGCTTGCCGAAGACCTCGCTGAACCTCCCACGCTGCGCGAAGTGTGCCGCGCCGTTGCTCGCTTGAAGAATGGCAAGGCTGCTGGAGCCTCGGGCGTCTTGCCGGAGATGGTGAAGGCAGGGGGTGAGTCGCTGAACAACAAGCTTGTGGAGCTATTCGGAGATGTGTGGCGTGCCGGCCAAGTGCCGCAGGAGTGGGTAGACGCTACCCTGGTGCCAATTCCGAAGAAAGGGGACCTGACCCGATGCGACAACTGGCGTGGCATCGCGCTGCTCGATGTTGTCGGCAAGGTCCTGGCGAGTCTCATTCAGACGAGACTCCAGGGCCTGGCCAGCAGCTTCCTCCCGGAATCACAATGCGGCTTTCGGCGAGGCAGATCCTGCACGGACATGGTGTTCAGCGTACGTCAGCTGCTCGAGAAGACCATCGAGCATACAGCCAAGGGTTTCTTCGTCTTCATTGACCTGAAGAAGGCCTACGACTCCGTGCCCTGTGAGTGCCTCTGGCAGGTGCTCTCCCGTGCTGGTGTCCCTCCCCCATGCTTGCAGTAATCCGGTCTTACCACCATGAGATGTCTGCAGTATTGCGCGTGAATGGCACAGACGTGGATCCGTTTAGCGTCACCAACGGCTTGCGGCAAGGCTGCACTATGGCTCCTGTCCTCTTCAACATCTTCATGTGGGCAGTAGTCACCAAGTGGCAACAGAGGATCAGAGGTATTCCTGGCGTTGGTTTCGAGTTCAGCTTCCCCTATGGTGAGGGTCAACTATATCGCAAGGCACGCCGGCCTGACACCGCTGCCTCCGCACTAGAGGCACTGTTCGCGAACGATTCCTCCCTGTTTGCAACATCGCGTGCTGGTGCTGAGATTACCTTGGACCTGTTCAACTCGACCGCTTCGGAGTTCGGCCTCACCGTGAGCGCGACCAAAACAAAGTTCTTGGTTGCGGGAGCTGGCGTCACGGCTGCGGACCAGGCGCCCATACAACTTGCCGGTGTGGACATTGAGTGTGTGCCGGAGTTCAAGTACCTGGGGTGTATCATCCACTGTGGCGGCCGATCTTCGCAGGATATCAGCGCTCAGGTGGCAAGTGCGTCCCGGGCTTGTGGTGCTCTGCAGCAATCTGTTTTCAGGAACAAGAACTTAGATCTTCTTATTAAACGCTGTGTGTTTAATGCTTGTGTCCTGTCTCTGCTCCTGTATGGGTCCGAGTGCTGGACGCCGCTGAAGCAGGACCTCCGTCGCATGTCTGTTTTCCACATGCGATGCGTGCGGTCAATATTGGGTATCACACGCCATCGTTGCTGGGATGACCACATATCCAACAGCCAGCTGCTTGAGTGGTGGGGTGACTCTGAAACCATCGTCACCAAGGTTCAGCATCGGCGCCTCGAGTGGCTAGGCCATGTCGCCCGCATGGACGACGTGCGATTGCCCAAACAGTTGCTGTTCGGCACCCTGCCATCTCGTCGCCCAGCACATGGCCCACGTCGGCGGTGGAAAGACTGCGCTGTAAAGGACCTCCGTTCACGAGACCTTGAAGCGGACTGGTACAGAGTGGCCTGTGACTCTCGCCCAGACTGGAGGTTGGCTTACACCTCGGACGCCGCGGATTCCCTCGTACCGGCACCGGTGACTTGTTTCACATGCGCCCGGCACTTCGCACGTCAGGGTGACCTCGCTAGGCACAAGTGCACGGCTGAACGGGAGAAGCCGGTTTCGGAGCAGAGCGGTGCATGTCAGTGCCCTCGGTGTCATCGTTGGTTCCGGAGCCGCGGAGGCTTGGCTGTGCATCGTTGCTCCGCTTCTACCTCGTGCCCAGTACCGACCGAACCAGCTGCTGTTGTCACTGGTGACACAACCGCTCGGAGGTGCTGCAATGCTCACTGTGGCACCTGCAATCGTTGTTTCCGCTCAACCCAGGGACGCAACTGCCATCGCTGTTCAACGCACTGCCACCGACCAACGGCCAGAGAACGGGACAAGTTCCCGCATATGTGTATCTGCTCTCGCCGGTTCCGACTAGTCTCGCATCTGGAGCGCCATCGGGTGGCGTGCTCTTTCTCTCTCTCTGCTGCCCCTCCGGGGCCCACGTGACCCTAGTGGTAGTGGCTCTACAAGACAGGACAGGTGTGTGTGTGTGTGTGTGTGGAAAAAAGAAAAACGGGAAAAACGGGAAAAAGCCACTTCAATCAGATGTGTGGTGTAGACCAGGCTAAAATTAGTGCCGGTTAATTCATCAGCCTTGCAAGCTGTTGAATGGTGTAATCCCAGCACAAGCTGCTATGTGTGACATAGCTGTTCCGGCTATCATCGCTTCTGCGATGCATGTGCATGTCTGAGTCTGAGTGTGTCTGCCATGTACATATGTACCTGCATTGTAGTTCGGTTGGTGGGTACACTTATGCCAGATAGTGTTGGGTCTGTTGCCAAAGGCAAAGGGCTTGGCTCCATGCTTGAAGGCAGGGAGTAGTACAATATTGTACTACTCCCTGCCTGAAGGTGTAGTGTTGTACCAAGAGTATATACTCTTGGTACAACACTTCATGAAGTACCTGCCACCTTTGTTGGTTCCAGGGTTCATAATACTTTCTACTTGAAGTATCCATACCGGTGCCTGTTAACCATGGACTGCTTCTGACTAGGGTAACTCTTGTGTAATCAATGACAATGGTGCTAGTGAAGCTTACATGAGATGCACTCTGATTTAGCCACCTACACTGGTAGCAAGTATTACCTTCACCGGGGGCAGGGGTAATTACAGTTGGATTCTGGGACGATACCCTGATTGGGCTGCTAGTCTTTTCCCTGAGTGGCACGCCTTTGCCGGCTTTGCCTTTGGCCCAAAAAAGGCTGTAGCTCTTGTAAAAACGCTCTCATCTCGGGATCTCCGCTGCCTGGCGTCTACCATGCATGGTCTACTGGTGTCTAGCGCGGCTGTGTAGATCTGCTACGTGGGCGTGTGTGAACAGATATGCCTACAACTACGATGATTGTGGTAACGCGAAATAATAATTACTCACCGCTGCTTACAGTCGCTAGTCGACGGTTGATTTCATGTCGAAGTCGGCGTTGGAGCATTGGCCGAGAAATCGGCCCAGTCACAGTAGTGCGGACCAGGAATGACGTTGTTCTCATGTGACAACCAATCACGTACAAATACAGTGCTGGCAACTGAAATCCGACCCCTTAGCGGTGCGTTCACATTCTAGCGGTCTCTGTTTCGTAGTTTTACCATCCCGTGTTGGGTCTTTGCGATATGAGCGCAACGCTCAGGGGTCGGATTTCAGTTGCCAGCACTGCAGATTACGAGGGAATCGTGTGAAGGTTAGTCTTGTAAACTACACACCGTGCAGGACAAGAGTTCCACTCTTCTCGTGAGAAAGCCGAGTGCTTTGCAGCTCATTTTGCGAACAAGTGTAGCCTTGGCAATAACGACCTCTGTGCTGCTGACCTGCCTGACCTGCAACGACCTGCCTATGCCACGCTAAAGCACATTCACTTCCGCGCAGCAACGGTCAAACGGCACTTTGGGAACTTGGCTGTATCAAAAGCACCTGGACCGGATGGCATCTCTGCTCGTGTGCTCAAGATGTGCTCATCTGAACTTGCAGACCCACTGGCAAAGCTCTTCGCCCTCTGCTCCTTAGCCGGTGTGCAACCTGGGGCATGGAAACTTGCCCATGTAGTCCCAGTTCACAAACGGTCCTCCAGATCTTTGGCATCTAACTACCGACCAATATCACTGCTAACGATCATGTCGAAAGTCATGGAGGGCATTGTAAACACGCAACTGGATAACTACCTAGAGAAGCATGAGGTGTTGCCAAACAGCCAGTTTGGATTCCGACGTGGTAGAGGAACCGCAGATATCTTAACGGCTCTCCAACATGAATGGGTCCACACCATAAGTACTGGCGGTTGTGTCCAGGTCCTCGCCGTGGATATTGCCGGTGCGTTTGACCGGGTATCGCACACAGGAGTGCTGTACAAAGCAAAGCAGGCCGGCGTCGACGGACGCCTGCTTGTATGGCTACAGGACTACCTCACCAACCGAAACATCCGCGTTGTGGTTGGAGGCCAGACGTCAGATGCTCAACCCATCCAGGCTGGTGTCCCCCAAGGCAGCATCCTAGGACCCAGCCTCTTCCTTCTATACACCTGTGACATTGAACAATGTTTAACTCCAGGAACGCAGCTGAGCAGCTTTGCAGACGACACCACACTCTACAGCTTAGTACAGCCAACTGACGATCTCCAACAGTCCACCGCCTCCCTCCAAGGGTCCCTCAACAGTCTTGAGGAGTGGGGCCGCAAGTGGCGTATCTGTTTTGAGCCAGCCAAGACACAGCGCATGACTCTACATCGCAAGCACGTCCCCCCCCCCTGCACTCCACCAGTCACCTTTGGAGGTGAAGCACTCCAGGAGACAGATACCCTGAAGCTGCTGGGAGTCATGCTCGACCCTACTCTCTCCTACAGAACGCACACTCGCAGTGTTGCACTGCGCGCCTCCCAAAGGCTGGGTTTCCTACGAAAGGCAGCACCCATCCTGGACGACCATGGTCGAGTGACGGTCTACAAGGGATTCGTGCGACCCCTACTTGAATATGCCCCACTGGCCTGGTCGAGCGCAGCCGCAACTAACATGGCCCAGCTGGACAAGGTTCAGCAACGTGCCCTGCATTTCCTGGGACCTGGAACCATCCTCCAAAGTCTTCAGCTTCGTCGGATGGTGGCAGCCCTGTCATACTTGTTCAAGCTGCACTACATTCCAGGGCCTCCCCAGGTAAAGGCCATGCTGCCACCAACCAAGCCCCCTGCCGTAGCTAGCATGTGCACACGGCAAAAACGTCAGACGCACCATGCCTTTCAGCTGAAGTGGACACCCCCTCGCACAGCGCCTGACTACCTCCTGCGATCCTTCCCCTTCTTCGCCATCACACCCTGGAACAACCTGCCTGCGGACCTCCTGCTTCACGAGCCTCATTCAAGACGCCTCCAAACCTTCAAGGTCAACGTATGTAAGGATCTAATCCGAAAGAGATGGCTGTGGTCCACACAGTACCTGTGACGATGATATTGAGATTTGAGACCCATTTAGTATTTGCCTCTCTACTACTACTTGCTTGTTATGATTATTGTTCTCTTTCTTCATTTTCCCTTCTGGTTTAGTCATTACACGTATTTATATTATTTGGTGCAATACTAGCGCCCCTTTCTCGCACCAAATTATTATTTTTGCTACCTGACCATGCAACCCCCCCTTTTTTCGATGCCAGGTTGCAACGCTAACGCCGAGACCCCTGGTCGGTCGAGTTGCTCCCTGTACATCGGCACGTCGTCCCTACATCCCCTGTGTCTTGTCTTGTGTTTGTCTCCACATGTCTCTTTGTAGGGCTGTGTTCCCAATAAAAAAAAAAAAAAATAAATAAAAAAACAAAAAAAAACCCGTACACAAGTGACAGTGTGACGGTGTGAGTTGACGTTGTGTGGAGGTACCGGAAACACACAGGACATTCTGTAGTGATTTACTTTTAAGTTTTGTTTGCAAGAGAGAACAGGCACCCTCATTTTGATGTTTTCATTCGTATCGACTGCACCTCCAGTGTACATCCGGCTGATCGTCCCTGGCGAATGTGTCAGACAGTGGATGAGGCAGGAAATAGCGTGTGAGCGGAGCTAGCTGTACGCGGCATGGCAAACAAGACAGCGACGACAGGGACGATGTTTCTTCGATCACACTGTCCGCTCCTATCCGGCTCCATACTATGCTCTCCGAAGCAGTTCCAAGGAATTGCATCATCGCCCGCACCTATAAGAGAAAGACCCCTGTTCTGTTTCTTCCATAACTGACGGGAGATGCAAGTGGAATTAGTTAAAGTTGAGTTTAGTTTAGAAGCAGTGCGTAGAATCTTTCACTGGCTCCTTGAGCTTTGCTGGGGTCGATCGTTGCGTTCTCAATCGCCCTATCGATACCATGGCGTCTCTACCAGCTCATCAGACTCTGGGCATCGTTAGGTTCGTGGCCGCTACCATGATTCTGCTCGTGTTCCATCACCATGTTGAAGGTACGTATGCACACACGAATCGCCCCACTCGTTCATCCATTCCGTCATTCCTTCATTCCTTCATTCATGAAATTGCGCTTGAGGTAGGAGCACGGGTGTTCCAAATGGGAAAGAAAAGCCTTAGTTTTCCTTAAATTTCCAGGTCCTATAAATGCTGATGCCATATTCATTTAATCTAGCTTGTATAGTCTATAGCAACATGATTGTAGTCTGCGATCTACAGGCACGCGAAGCAGTGGTGTTCGCTTGGCAAAACTGATGCAGGAAGTGCAATCCACACCGTCATACACTGTAGATGCATGTAGTGCAGTACACAAATCCTGAGAACCTTATTCACCAGACAATGTGGCCGGCTGTATAGTACATCTGTAGCTCAGTCCAGTGATTAGCCTGATGGATATACCCAGGTACAAAGAGGAGGGGAGAGAGAGAGAGAGAGAGAGAGAGAGAGAGAGAGAGAGAGAGAGAGAGAGAGAGAGAGAGAGAGAGAGAGAGAGAGAGAGAGAGAGAGAGGGAGAGAGAGAGAGAGGTAGAACAGGATTGAAATGGGATGATTCGATGCAATGGGAGGGCAAAGAACATCAGCCAAGGGCCAGAATGTCAAGCTGGCCACATATATTTGGCAGGCATGTGACAGGCATACATCATCTTTTCACTATCACTGTCTTGTTAATGCTGTCGTTTTGTCGCACAATACGAAGTCAACTGTACTAATATTACTCATGTGTACATCTCCGCTATCTCTAACAGCCGCTGCAGACAGCTGCGCGGTGAAAAGAATGCTCAAGGCTGGTATTCCTCCGAGCGACGCCAGGACGTACGAGCGACGTGCTCTGTCCGGTAGGTTTTCAGAGAAGACGTTGATCGCCATGCCTGCAGACGTCTTGGCGTTCATCCTGAAGTCACCAATCGGGCACGCACGTGCCATTCAGCAATGCATACGTAAGTAGCCACCCATTCCAATCCGGAGTTATTGTGTGTTGGCTTTCGCTTTCAGGCCTTGATTGATTGATTGATTTTATTATTTTGGATTCGCGAGACCAAACGAGCAGGAGTGCTCAATAACAGGGTAGCGAATGGTTGAGGTGTGCTATGTGACAATGTAGTGTGCCTTCATGCGTTCATGCCAATAACTCGCTTTTGGCCAAGCCTACACATCATGTTATGTAACACATATAAAGGAGTAACGTGCTAGACAACAATTTTGACTAGCGGCTGCCAGAAATCGATTTCAACTGATATAATAAATGGGTATTCTAGAATTATTTATACGGCACGGTGGTCAGTCCGTTCATAATGACATAGCTGGTAGCGTGCCAGTCCATTCATGCAGGCGATACGATGAGTATCTAGGCATTGACTTTGTCAAAAACTAGATCTTGTGTTGTGCTGTTGCTTGTTCTCTCCTGGGAATCCTCTGCAGTGAAAACATCGACAGCATGTAAGAAGTATTCGCCTTGCCTGAACGGTGGACAGTGTCAGCTAGCACTTTCCAAGAAGTCGTACAGTTGCAAATGTGATGTTCACTTCACTGGCGATTACTGTGAGAAAGGTAACATAATTATTTTGGATATTGAAGACTCTCGAACATTCGTGACTCTGCTTTCCTAGATAGAATTAAACAATCGAAAGGTCTATTCGCCTTAGGGGCCGTCCGTAAATATCGATGTTTTTTTAGAGACGATATTGGTGCGTCTGGGGGGGAGGGGGTTTGAGCCATGTGCGTCTTTTCGAGCATCAGAAAAATATCGATGTAAATATCTGAAGTTTCGCCGATCCCTGTACGCGGACGTCTAAATGGCTATACAAGAAATGTGAAACCAGCTTCCGTTCGCGGAGCTAAAACTCGCGACACGAGAACAAAATCAAAAATTGGAAGCTGTACGCCCATGGCGAATTTCAAGAGCAAAAGAATGAGCTATTGATTGTGGAAATCGGCCGAACGATGCCTGCAGGAGACCTTTTTCAAGACGTAGAGGCAGTGCGAACAGACACGGACGAACTCCACAAGAGTTTCCAGTCTTCACTGTCTGAACAAGGATTTGAAAAAATTCAAGCCCGAGCGTAGCCGCTTTGTCTACACCAGTCTGTCCCCGGGGAAAATTGCGATTCCGCGGCCGCGTTTTTTTCCGCGTTTTTTGCGATTTTTTAAAAGACCGCGTTTTCCGCGATTTTCCCGCGTTTTTTGAACTTTTTGTTGCACTACACGTACACACAGTGCACTTTTCGGTCAGCAACGTCTCATCGTGGCGGCTTTTTACTCAAATAATGGGTGCTTTATACACCAGAGACTTGTAACTGATTGATTTCGCTACATACTCACTGAAAATTGCCGCATTCACCGCATATTTACCGCATATTTACCGCAAATTATGCCATATTATGCCGCGTTTTCCCCGCGTTTTTTGCGATTTTTTTCCGCAATTTTCCCCGGGGACAGACCAGTACACGATGGCTGTGAGCACTGCAGCGCCAACCCGGTTCGCTCCCCCCAGGCGATGCAGCTATTGCGTGAGTGCGGCGGGATTTTCACGCCTACACCGGACCCTCAACATCCTGGGCACTTCATGAGCATCCAAAAATATTGATTCCATGATCTAGATGTACATGTGCGTCTTCTGGGGGGGGGGGGGGGAGGGAGGGGGGACAAGGGAGAGAAGCACCAATATCGTCTCTAAAAAAACATCGATATTTACGGACGGCCCCTTAGCTTCAAATCGTTCTCAGGAGTCAGCTCGATCAAATTCGAAGTCATTTTGTGAAAGATGACTGCTCCAGATGTTAGAGCTATTCCAGGTCTTCCTGGCGTCTGATTGACACCTACATGTACATGTAGCTGACAGACGACTACCGTCTGCAACACAAGCAGGGTGTGATTCATTCTTGTAGGTGTACCAAGTACTATATACACGGTCTAGCATTCTTCTACTGTAGCGGACATGGAAATCCAGTCCATTGACCGGGGCTGGCGCCCTCTCGGCCTAAGGCTCAGCGCGTACAGAACGCTGCGTGCAGTGCACATGTTGATCCGATGCGACCAGCGCGCTGCAGCGCATAATAATTATTATGTGTACCGCTTACCCACGGCTGCATGGCCAGCGCCCTGGGGCCGCTAGACGTGCGACCGGATTTCCATGTCCACGGCAGTAGTTTGCTCCAGACGGCAGTGGGGAGCAGGGCCTGCTCTAGACATTCAACACAGCCCGGTCAGAGTGTACCTGGCGCATGCAGGCCAGCCGGGTCAAGCCGGGTCAGATCATCCGGCAGAAAAACAAACAAAAAGCCTGCTCAAAACTTGCAACTGTGTCAAAAGCTATAGCCAAAGTTACGCTTTTGACTGCCTGCCCCATCGACTTTCAATGTCCTGACTTCCTGCTCGCCGCTGGCCAGATCGCGCTCGAACCAGTTGGCCCCAGTTGACTCTAGCTAGGCCCCGGTGTAATATGCCCGAAACTTTGCCGAAAATGCTTTTGGGAAATTCTCGTAAACCTTGCCGAAAATGCTCCCAAACCTTGCCGAAAATGCTCGGAAAATGCTCACTTTTTTTTCATCCTCAGCACACGCCGTCAAAACCAGGGAGTCAGAAAATACTCAATAAGAGACTTGCTCGGCATATTGCACGGGGGCCTAACCGGCCTAGCCGAGTTTCTGTCGCTTGTGTACGGTTGCGCTAGATTTGCATGCAACAGATGGGGTCCGCGAGTTGTAAAATACCGGTATTTTAGGAATCCATTGTGAGTAAGTAAGTAATAGTTTGAGACATTTTTCAGCCGGGTCAGACTGGACCCGGTGTTATCTGTTCAGCCAGGTCGTGCAGTTCCCCAGCCGGGTGCGTGACCCGGCTGACCCGGCTCTCCAGCAGGCCCTGCGGGAGTCAACCAAGTGTCACTGTCAGTCAGTGGGCAGGAAGTGCGAGCTCGAACTTTCGGAGCAGCCACCTTCTGCTAGAATAATTACGCCAATTGAAATCACTGCATCTCAGGACTCAGAGGCCAAGTTTTGACTCTTCATTTATCGCGGTGTACGTATGCCAACAGTAGCGCGGACCGGTATGGGTTTCAAGTTCATCCCTGCAATGTCTCAAATGTACCTCGTCGTTTCTTCAACTAATTGTACGTTCAAACCCACTAGGCTGTACGGAGACCTTGAATTGAGCGTGGCATGATAACGTCCACCGTTCTACAAGTTATCATCAAGTGTTTTCATTCATTTTGATTATTATTTTCTTCCTCTAGTTGCATGTGCGACTGTATTTACAGTTGAGTCAAGTCGTTTTAGTCCCCTGATCCCCTGATCCCCTGATCCCATAGTCTCTGGTTGTTTCTGGCATCTGTCAACCTCATTGCTGCATAGGTGTACAATCATGTATTGTACTAGCCGACATTGTGTCTGCATTTTGTCCTTTGTTGCTTACCATCAGCACACCCTGCCTCCAGTCACGCCCTGCAGCAACTTATAGATACGGTTGTGCGTCTCCAGAAGAACGTGAAAGTGCTCCAGGAAAGAACGAAGGTGAGTTTGGAAAAGCTAGAGTAGACGATCTCAATAACATCCAGGCAGGTGTTCGTTTCTAAGAGTTTCGTAATAATTATGTTCGGTCATTGGAGAAAGCGAACTTTTCCTTCTGTTAATCAAGTATATCCTGAAACTATGAAGAATATAGCGTACTTTAAATCTGCTAATGCACCTTAGAACATTCCAAGTTGGAAGGCTGTTGGAGTGCGCATCTAAGATGTGCTAGAGCCGGTAGCCAGTTAGTTGTAGAACGTCGGTCCGTGTCGTGCAATGTGATGGCATGAGCTGATTGTTTAGTAACTGGTGGTGTTAAAGGACATTATCGCGTTACTTTTAGTTCCTTGGTCCTTTTTCTTTTCTATAATTCTTCTGTCCAGAAAGGTACACACTTTTCAGGTTACCTTATCGCTTCTGGTGTTTCTCTTTCCTGTTTCCACTTTGGTGCATTCCATTATCATGGCACCGGTTGTAATCTTCGTACTCTAGGATACAAGTATCAGAGTAGGCACTCTATCAACAGTGACCTGGATGAAGGACAGATTACATCAGTGACGTTTAGGAAGAAGTATGCCAACACTGTACTGAAGTTATCCTATTCTGGTACTATACGCACATTGGTGGCAGGCATAGGTGTACGTTGGTTCTTCAAGATCGACGGCAAGGAGTGTGCCAGACCCACTAAGATTGACATGGTCATGTTCAAGCGTAGCTCATACAACCTGCACATACCATCTGTACTGACCGGCATCTGTGAGTCGACATCCAGTAATGGGGCTAACATTGCAGCTGGAGATCACACGATTGCTGTTAATGTAGGAAGACTGTATCCCTATGGCAATGGAAACCCATACACTGGTTGGCGATCGACCTCAATTCTCGAGATTCAAGAAATGTGTCCACAATTTTAGAATCTGACTATAAGCGTGGTGGCTTTAGAGGCACAATTAGTTCTGCAGTACGAAACCTGTGTTTTGGAATAGGATGGTGTCTTTGCCACCGCTTTTGTTTCTACGCTTCAGTTTCTTGCAAACGATATTCCTCTCCTGCTCGTAATTTTTAAAGAACTTGGAAGCTTCATTTTAGCCTTTTCATGTGTGTGAGCATTATAAGTGGCATTATATCCTCATATCATTATCATTGCCTTTAGCATTATCGCAGCAAATAACTAGCATTACCCGCCCATGCCTAGCCGGATGCGTTCGGGTGCACGATTTTCGGAACTGGACCTAGCCAGCTTCATGCATGACACCGTTGTCGACCGGCAATTCTGCTTGTAATGCCAATTTTGCGTGCGAAATGGTGTTATAATTCCAGCATTATGCCACCTGGCAAAAAGGAACTAGAATGGGACTATAATGCCAGCCATAATGCTAGCATTACCCGCCTATGCCTAGTACAGACTAGATAAGAAAAGCCTCTTGTACGGGCAAAGCAAAATAATTACTGTGCTTACATTATTATGACACAAAATCTCAATACAAAACAATGAACAAAACGCCAAGAATCTGAAGAAAAAGACTCAACCCAATCCTTTGTTGCCATAGGTTCGCCCTTAACGGGAACTGAAACCCAACACAAATCTGAGACTAGACGCTAGCTGTTTCACTGAGTGGCACGCCTTTGCCGGCTTTGCCTTACGCCCTAATTAAAGGGGAACTCCACGAAAAATGAAACTTTGATAGCCTGTAGAGTATCGGGCGCTGAGTCGAATGGTCTTGACTCTTGGTCCGAAGCCTCTACGACGAAGCGTTCTTGAGATATTTCACTTTGAAATTGCAAAAACGGGGGCCGCGCCCTGACGTCATGCGGCCATTTGGTTACATCATCACGGGCTGCCTACGTCATTGTGGCATAGTCGTTTCTCTTCGCCAATCTACAAGCACTAATTTTAGTTGGTATTTCAAGGGAAGATGGGCGATTCCGAACAATCCTCTGTCCCCAGCAATGAAGGCAGCGATGCTGAGGCCAGTGAGGACGACCAACAGCCCACCGCCGCGTATGGTTGGGGCAGGGAGCCCAGATACTCTGCTGAGGAGCTGCCATCGCGTGTAACAAATGTTGAGGAAGAAGATGCTTCAGCAGCTGCGTCCGACAGAAGACGAGTAGCTTGGCCACCAGAATCTCGATTCGCTTGGGACTCCGACTGGTGCGAGCGTGGACAAAAGTGTATAACCATGCCCAGCCCGCGGGAATGATTTTGCTGGTAGGATGCTGCCGTCGCTGTCGACAAGACGGCCCAAGGTGTCTTGCGTAGCGGACCTCGCAGATTACGAGATCGTATCCTTGCATTAGGCTGTGCCCATCACTGCTCTTCGAGGTTATCTCGACATGCAGAAGCCGCCAATGCCAGTGACAGAAGAGTCTGACATTAGGTAAGCCTCAATTAGTTTGCCTTGACTTGTCTTGTGAGGATCGCGTATCAGCATGATACACTTATTCTTATTTTTTGGGGGAAATTTATTGTTGTCAGGCGCACTACAGTAGGCGTCGCACAAGAAAGACATTGTACTGGTAGTTATCACAAGTTTCATGCATGACACAAACAAATTTCTCTTTGCTCCGAGTATGTCTTGACTTATCTTGTGAGGATCGATGCACGTCATGTTTTGTGTGTAACTTATTGTTGTCAGGCATAGCACGAACAACGTTGTTCTGTACTATAGCTATCACAAGTTTTCATGCATGACTCACACCTTGTCTTTGTCATTTTCCCTTGGATTGGTACAAGATCTGCAAAGTATGGTAGGTAGTGTTCTGTTGGTGAAGAGAGCACTGCACACAGTTTATGAGCACCATGGATGCATTTGATCACACCCGAACACATACTTTATCGTTTCAAGCGATAGACTTTGTCAATAAACTCGTTCTCTAGTATACCATGGCATGCAACGTACAAGCGTGGGGTCAAGAAAGCGTACACCAAAATAATGCACAAATTCTGGCAGGAGAGTAAGAAATCTGCACTTTCTGACCAAGACATCTCTGTACTAGTAGGTAATCGAACGCGTCCTAATCAGTATTCATCCCCCAGATCATTGGAATTCAATTTGAAATCAGCAATTATGGTAAATTCTACAAGACCCTCCATCTTTGTACCAGTGGACACTAAATTAGTATGGCGCACGCACTGAAAGTGCAGGTAGGTACCGGTAGGTGCAATACAGCGCATATGTAGAGTAAATGAGTATTTGACTACAGGTCCTCCCTCGTTAGTAGATAATCCCTGGACCGTCGAAAAAGTTATCTTATAACGAGACTTATCTTGTAGCAGGACTTGCAGGTAAAGGTGAAATAGGCACTACTTCGTACTTACCGGGGCTACCCTCGATACAGCATAAATTATCGATGCTTCAACTCGTTATAAGATAATTGAAAATCTCCAAGTTACTCCAACATAACTCTTCCTTGGATGCAAAGGATCGTCCATATTCACGAATACATAGACATAATACGTTTGCTCTTTCTGCTTTATCCAACGTGTTTTGGCCTTGGTCCTGCATGGTCAATATTATCTTATACTGAGGGTTTGGCACTCCAGGAACCTGGTCAAAGGGTCGTTATAACGGATTTTATGTACTAACGGATTATGTTGTAACCGGACCTGTAAACAGGTGTATAGACCACGTTTTGCCAGGGGATTTCCGCTTTCTATTTACTAACGGGGTTTATGTAGTAACCGGACTCGTTATAATGAGGGAAGACCTGTATAATAATTATTACGGTACAGCAATGTGGTATGTGTACAAGCACTCATCATACACATTCCATATGACATTCTGTGTTTGTGTAGATCTCTACGCTATGCGGCACACAGGCAGTACACACTATGTACACGGCAAATTGGGCAAGCACGTTCGTTGTCGTCTTCCAGCCTGCGTTGTGAATACCATCAGGCAAAGATATCCAAATCCTGCACCACCTCAGCCTTCTCAGGAGGCTTCCACCTGGAATTTGGCAGGGAAACACGCTTCTCCAAGGCAGGAACATTGAGGTTGCCATTTGCAACCGCTACCACCTCACACATGAGCTTGTCAACATACTCATCGCTCTTTCTGTCGTATAATTTTCTATTTGGCCACAGTCTTCTTTATGCTTTGAGAACTGGACTTTATACCTTCCTATCGCGGTCTTTTTGGTTGTGCTGTGGCGACGGTTGACATTGACGTCGTCAAGAGCTGCGAGATGTGCGTGTCCAATCATCCCCAGAATTGAGAAACGAATGCGTTTGAGAATGTAGTTTGGCAGGACACTGTGATATACCTGCATGGCAAAAAGAATGTGGAGAAAACACACTTGCTTAGACAATATACTGCTGTATGAGAAAATGGAAACTTCACCGTACAGGACGACTCTTGTTCTCAATTGCATTGTTCGTTTCATTCCCTGTGTTGCCCATAAGAGACGGGAGCAAAAATGTTCAGCAGATGTTTGTTGTCTTCTGGCGTGGAGTGGCGGCGTCATTAGATGTACACATAGTCATTTCACTAAGTACACCACTACTACAGCATATGTACTATCCTTAGGCTAGCGTGCGTGCGAGTTAGTTTGAGTATGTTGGTGCGTATGTGTGTGTGTTGTTGTGTTTGTGTGTGTGCACGCACACGCGCGCGCGCATGTGGGTGAAGGTGTGAGTGCATGTGTATAATATGTGTAGTTTCCACTGTAGCTCGTGTAAAAACGCTCTCATCTCGGGATCTCCGCTGCCTGGCGTCTACCAAGTACCATGCATGGTCGACTGGTGTCTTGCGCGGCTGAGTAGATCTGCTACGTGCACGTGTGTGTGAACAGATAGGCCTACAACTACGATGATTGTGGTAACGCGAAATAATATTACGGAGGATTAGCAAGACGAAATTCGCGTTCGCGTTCGCTCTCCAAGGAAAGTCGAACTCAGTGACGGAATTCGCGTGATGAGAAGGATTAGCAAACAGAATTCGCACATGCATGACGTTGACACGACGTACATTGCGTACAGACACTACAGCGTGGTAAATTTATGACTGCCCTGACACGAATCCGCGATTCGTGTTCCGACTACTTTTCCGAACGAAAAATGCGAAAGTACGCAATCCAGTTCGCGAACTGAAAAATGTTTGCGAACGCGAACGCGAATTTCGTCTTGCTAATCCTCCGTAATTACTCACCGCTGCTTACAGCCGCTAGTCGACGGTTGATTTCATGTCGAAGTCGGCGTTGGAGCATTGGCTGAGAAATCGGCCTAGTCACAGTAGTGCGGACCAGGAATGACGTTGTTCTCATGTGACAACCAATCACGTACAAATACAGTGCTGGCAACTGAAATCCGACCCCTTAGCGGTGCGTTCACATTCTAGCGGTCTCTGTTTCGTAGTTTTACCATCCCGTGTTGGGTCTTTGCGATGTGAGCGCAACGCTTAGGGGGTCGGATTTCAGTTGCCAGCACTGTATATTACGAGGGAATCGTGTGAAGATTAGACTTGTAAACTACACACCGTACACAAGTGACAGTGTGACAGTAGAGAGGTTAAGATGCACGTTATTTCCGACGTGACGCGCAATTTCACGTCAAGTTTGGCGTAAAACTCCAAATTTCGACGTGAGCAGCAGGTCACTCGCGTTGATTTTTCGACGTGCGAGCCAAATAACGCGAGCTGGACTTCCGCGTCACGTTAGAAATAACGTGCATCTTAACCTCTCTAGTGGGACAGTGTGAGTTGACGTTGTGTGGAGGTACCGGAAACACACAGGACATTCTGTAGTGATTTACTTTTTAAAAGTTTTGTTTGCAAGAGAGAACAGGCACCCTAATTTTGATGTTTTCATTCGTATCCACTGCACCTCCAGTGTACATCCGGCTGATCGTCCCTGGCGAATGTGTCAGACAGTGGATGAGGCAGGAAATAGCGTGTGAGCGGAGCTAGCTGTACGCGGCATGTTAAACAAGACAGCGACGACAGGGACGCTGTTTCTTCGATCACACTGTCCGCTCCTATCCCGCTCCATACTATGCTCTCCGAAGTAGTTCCAAGGAATTGCATCATCGCCCGAACCTATAAGAGAAAGACCCCTGTTCTGTTTCTTCCATAACTGACGGGAGATGCAAGTGGCAGTAGTTAAAGTTGAGTTGAGTTGAGAAGCAGTGCAGAGAATCTTTCACGGGCTCCTTGAACTTTGCTGGGGTCGATCGTTGCGTTCTCAATCGCCCTATCGATACCATGGCGTCTCTACCAGCTCATCAGACTCTGGGCATCGTTAGGTTCGTGGCCGCGACCATGATTCTGCTCGTGTTCCATCACCATGTTGAAGGTACGTATGCACACACGAATCGCCCCACTCGTTCATCCATTCCGTCATTCCTTCATTCCTTCATTCATGAAATTGCGCTTGAGGTAGGAGCACGGGTGTTCCAAATGGGAAAGACAAGCCTTAGTTTTCCTTAAATTTCCAGGTCCTATAAATGCTGATGCCATATTCATTTAATCTAGCTTGTATAGTCTATAGCAACATGATTGTAGTCTGCGATCTACAGGCACGCGGAGCAGTGGTGTTCGCTTGGCAAAACTGATGCAGGAAGTGCAATCCACACAGTCAATCACTGTAGATACGTGTAGTGCAGTACACACATCCTGAGAACCATATGCACCAGACAATGTGGCTGGCTGTATAGTACATCTGTAGCTCAGTCCAGTGATTAGCCTGATGGATATACCCAGGTACAAAGAGGAGGGAGAGAGAGAGAAAGAGAGAGAGATAGATAGATAGATAGATAGATAGATAGAGAGAGAGAGAGAGAGAGAGAGAGAGAGAGAGAGAGAGAGAGAGAGAGGTAGAGGGAGAGCGAGAGAGAGAGAGAGAGAGAGAGAGAGAGAGAGAGAGAGAGAGAGAGAGAGAGAGAGAGAGAGAGAGGTAGAACAGGATTGAAATGGGATGATTCGATGCAATGGGAGGGTAAGGAACGATATCAGCCAAGGGCCAGAATGTCAAGCTGGCCACATATATTTGACAGGCATGTGACAGGCATACATCATCTTTTCACTATCACTGTCTTGTTAATGCTGTCGTTTTGTCCCACAATACGAAGTCAACTGTACTAATATTACTCATGTGTACATCTCCGCTATCTCTAACAGCCGCTGCAGACAGCTGCGTGGTGAAAAGAATGCTCAAGGCTGGTATTCCTCCGAGCGACGCCAGGACGTATGAGCGACGTGCTCTGTCCGGTAGGTTTTCAGAGAAGACGCTGATCGCCATACCTGCAGACGTCCTGGCGTTCATCCTGAAGTCACCAATGGGGCACGCACGTGCCATTCAGCAATGCATACGTAAGTAGCCATCCATTCTGATCCGGAGTTATTGTGTGTTCGCTTCTCTTTCAGGCCTCCATGCGTTCATGCCAATAACTCCTTCGCTTTCTTGTTATTGGGCAACTTGCCCGTTAGAATCTGCGAAGTAAAATAAACAACAACAACAACAACAAACTCGCTTCTGGCCAAGCCTACACATCATATGTAACGCATAATTATAAAGGAGTAAAGTGCTAGAAAACAATTTGACTAGCGGCTGCCAGAAATCGATTTCAACTGATATAATTTAAAATGGGTATTCTAGAGTTATTTATACGGCACGCAGGCGCACACGGTGGTCAGTCCGCTCATAATGACATAGCTGGTAGTGTGCCAGTCCAATCATGAAGGCGGTAAGATGAAAATCTACATGTACGCTCTGTTGACGCTGCAAAAATGCTTATCATCTCCCTCCCTCCCTCCCCCCCCTCTCCCCCCCTCTCCCCCCTCTCCCCCCTCTCCCCCCCTCTCCCCCCCTCTCTCTCTCTCTCTCTCTCTCTCTCTCTCTCTCTCTCTCTCTCTCTCTCTCTCTCTCTCTCTCTCTCTCTCTCTCTCTCTCTCTCTCTCTCTCTCTCTCTCTCTCTCTCTCTCTCTCTCTCTCTCTCTCTCTCTCTCTCTCTCTCTCTCTCTCTCTCTCTCTCTCTCTCTCTCTCTCTCCCCTTAGCTCTCTCCCTTTTGAAATTCGCTTCCAAAGAATTGGGCACCATTGCCCGTTTGGCCTTGCGAAGCAAAATAAAAATCAACAACATGTACTAACTGACATTGTCAAAGACTAGATCTTGTGTTGTGTTGTTACTTGTTCTCTCCTGGGAATCCTCTGCAGTGAAAACATCGACAGCATGTAAGAAGTATTCGCCTTGCCTGAACGGTGGACAGTGTCAGCTAGCACTTTCCAAGAAGTCATACGGTTGCAAATGTGATGTTCACTTCACTGGTGATTACTGTGAGAAAGGTAACACAAGTTGGATATTGAAGACTCTCGAACATTCGTGACTCTGCTTTCCCAGATAGAATTGAACAATCGAAAGGTCTATTCGCCTTAGCTTCAGCTAAGACAGTTCTCAGGAGTCAGCTCGGTCAAATTCGAAGTCATTTTGTGAAAGATGACTGCTCCAGATGTTAGAGCTATTCCAGGTCTTCCTGGCGTCTGATTGACACCTAGATGTACATGTAGCTGACAGACGACTACCGTCTGCAACACAAGCAGGGTGTGATTCATTCTTCTACATGTAGGTGGGCCAAGCACCATGTACCTGATGTACACGGTCTGGCATTCTTCTACTGTAGCGGACATGGAAATCCAGTCCATTGACCGGGGCTGGCGCCCTCTCGGCCTAAGGCTCAGCGCGTACAGAACGCTGCGTGCAGTGAACATGTTATTTATTATTATTGAAATAAATAAGATAAATTGTGCACTCATAACAACAGCAAAAATGAAGAAAGTCAAGTTCCATAACGTTTTCTTGTGACTGTCATCAGTGGAACGCCGTCACATAAAAATGTAATAACTAAAACACACACTTATATACATGTAGCTAATATGGTGACAGTCACAAGAAAACTTTATGGAACTTGACTTTCTTCATTTTGCTGTTGTTATGAGTGCACAATTTATCTTATTTATTGCCATTTTACGACTATTGTCTCCTCGTCGATTGTTTAATTATTATATATATTTGAGGATTTCCCAAAGACGTAGTCTAAATTGAAGGGAGTTGCATTATAATGGGAGGCTGTAGGGTTGAGATAGCAGACAGTGGAGGGCTAATGATTCGTAATGAACAGCCTAGCAAGAGAAATACAATTATGCTGAATGTTCCAGAATGGTCCTTTACTCAATGATACCTTTAGCCTCGGGGTATGCCTTGAAATACGAAATGTACCGAAACAGAAACACAAAAATTAATAAGAATAAGGGCAATGCTCAAAGAAGGAGGACAGAGGCACGTCAGTGAGGAGTGGCATGTTGATCCGATGCGACCAGCGCGCTGCAGCGCATAATAATAATTATGTGTACCGCTTACCCACGGCTGCATGGCCAGCGCCCTGGGGCCGCTAGACGTGCGACCGGATTTCCATGTCCACGACAGTAGTTTGCTCCAGACGGCAGTGGGGAGTCAAACAAGAGTCACTGTCAGTCAGTCGGCAGGAAGTGCGAGCTCGAACTTTCGGAGTAGCCACCTTCTGCTAGAATAATCACCGTAGGTGATAAAGTCACTGCATCTCAGGAATCACAGGCCAAGTTTTGACTCTTCATTTAACGCGGTGTACGTATGCCAACAGTAGCGCGGATCGGTATGGGTTTCAATTTCATTGCTACGATGTCTCAAATGCTCCTCTCGTTTTTCAACTAACTGTAACGGCACGCTCAAACCCTGTAGGCTGTACGGAGACCTTTATTTGAGCGTGGCATGATAACATCCACCGTTCTACAAGTTATCATCAAGTGTTTTCCTTCATTTTGATTATTATTATTTTCCTCTGGTTGCATGTGCGACTGTATTTACAGTTGAGTCAAGTTGTTTTAGTCCCCTGATCCCCTGATCCCCTGATCCCCTGATCCCCCGATCCCCTGATCCCATGGTCTCTGGTTGTAGTCCCCTGATCCCATAGTTTCTGGTTGTAGTCCCCTGATCCCATAGTCTCTGGTTGTAGTCCCCTGATCCCATAGTTTCTGGTTGTAGTCCCCTGATCCCATAGTCTCTGGTTGTAGTCCCCTGATCCCATAGTTTCTGGTTGTAGTCCCCTGATCCCATAGTCTCTGGTTGTAGTCCCCTGATCCCATAGTCTCTGTTTGTAGTCCCCTGATCCCATAGTCTCTGGTTGTAGTCCCCTGATCCCATAGTTTCTGGTTGTAGTCCCCTGATCCCATAGTTTCTGGTTGTAGTCCCCTGATCCCATAGTTTCTGGTTGTAGTCCCCTGATCCCATAGTCTCTGTTTGTAGTCCCCTGATCCCATAGTCTCTGGTTGTAGTCCCCTGATCCCATAGTTTCTGGTTGTAGTCCCCTGATCCCATAGTCTCTGGTTGTAGTCCCCTGATCCCATAGTCTCTGTTTGTAGTCCCCTGATCCCATAGTCTCTGGTTGTAGTCCCCTGATCCCATAGTTTCTGGTTGTAGTCCCCTGATCCCATAGTTTCTGGTTGTAGTCCCCTGATCCCATAGTCTCTGGTTGTAGTCCCCTGATCCCATAGTTTCTGGTTGTAGTCCCCTGATCCCATAGTCTCTGGTTGTAGTCCCCTGATCCCATAGTTTCTGGTTGTAGTCCCCTGATCCCATAGTCTCTGGTTGTAGTCCCCTGATCCCATAGTCTCTGTTTGTAGTCCCCTGATCCCATAGTCTCTGGTTGTAGTCCCCTGATCCCATAGTTTCTGGTTGTAGTCCCCTGATCCCATAGTTTCTGGTTGTAGTCCCCTGATCCCATAGTTTCTGGTTGTAGTCCCCTGATCCCATAGTCTCTGTTTGTAGTCCCCTGATCCCATAGTCTCTGGTTGTAGTCCCCTGATCCCATAGTTTCTGGTTGTAGTCCCCTGATCCCATAGTCTCTGGTTGTAGTCCCCTGATCCCATAGTCTCTGTTTGTAGTCCCCTGATCCCATAGTCTCTGGTTGTAGTCCCCTGATCCCATAGTTTCTGGTTGTAGTCCCCTGATCCCATAGTTTCTGGTTGTAGTCCCCTGATCCCATAGTTTCTGGTTGTAGTCCCCTGATCCCATAGTCTCTGTTTGTAGTCCCCTGATCCCATAGTCTCTGGTTGTAGTCCCCTGATCCCATAGTTTCTGGTTGTAGTCCCCTGATCACATAGTTTCTGTTGTAGTCCCCTGATCCCATAGTCTCTGGTTGTTTCTGACGTCTGTCAAACTCATTGCCGCATACATGTACATGTAGGTGTACATTTACATGTACATGTATTGTACTAGCCGACACTGTGTCTGCATTCTGTCCTTTGTTGCTTACCATCAGCACACCCTGCCTCCAGTCACGCCCTGCAGCAACTTAAAGATACGGTTGTGCGTCTCCAGAAGAACGTGAAAGTGCTCCAGGAAAGAACGAAGGTGAGTTTGGAAAAGCTAGAGTAGACGATCCCAATAACATCCAGGCAGGTGTTCGTTTCTAAGAGTTTCGTAATAATCATGTTCGGTCATTGGAGAAAGCGAACTTTTCCTTCTGTTAATCAAGTATATCCTGAAACTATGAAGAATATAGCGTTGTTTAAATCTGCTAATTCACCTTAGAACCTTCCAAGTTGGAAGGCTGTTGGAGTGCGCATCTAACGGTAGCCAGTTAGTTGTAGAACGTCGGTCCGTGTCGTGCAATGTGATGGCATGAGCTGATTGTTTAGTAACTGGTGGTGTTAAAGGACATTATCGCGTAACTTTTAGTTCCTTGGTCCTTTTTCTTTTCTATAATTCTTCTGTCCAGAAAGGTACACACTTTTCAGGTTACCTTATCGCTTCTGGTGTTTCTCTTTCCTGTTTCCACTTTGGTGCATTCCAGTATCATGGCACAGGTTGTAATCTTCGAACTCTTGGATACAAGTATCAGAGTCGGCACTCTATCAACAATGACCTGGATGAAGGACAGATTGCATCAGTGACGTTCAGGAAGAAGTATGCCAACACCGTACTGAAGTTGTCCTATTCTGGAAATATACGCACATTAGTGGCACACCAAACTGCACGTTGGTACTTCAAGATCGACAATAGGGAGTGTGAAAGACCCACTAAGATTGATATAGTTTTGCGCCAGGGTGCCCTCCTTAACACCCACGTGCCATCCTTACTAACCGGTATCTGTGAGTCGACTAACAGTAAAGGAACTAACATTGCAGTTGGAGATCACACGATTACTGTTCATGTTGGAAGAGCTCTGGGCCATGGCAATGCTAACCCATACACAGGTTTGACATCCACCTCCATTCTCGAGATTCAAGAAATGTGTCCACAATTTTAACATCCTACCGTAACGTAAGCACGTTGGCAAAAAGGCACAATTAGTTACACAGTATGAGAGCTGTGCTGGGGCACGCTGGTTTCTATGCCACCACTTCTGTTTCTTTCTGTACAGCATGCGTAGGGAGCCACCAACACATTTCACGTTTTAGCACAACTTGTAATTCTCCTTATCCACCTCTTTTATTCTTGTAAAGAACTTAGAAGCTCCATTTTAGACTAGTCGACGTTGCAGAAAACCTCACTGCGCAGTCGAGTCCAGTCCTTGCCTACGGCAGTGCGCATAGAATTCCTCCAAACGTTCACCAATGTGGGTATCGTCACTTTCTTCCCTAACACCTTTGCCTTTTCACATTGTATGGTTATGCTATGATTACCACCCCAAATGCTATGATTACCACACCAAATTTTTCAGTACTTGGATTGTGTTCTACTCCTCCAGGAATTGTAAATTGTGTTTTGTTTTCCCGTAAAAACAGGTTCTGTTTTTTCTTTTCCTAAGTTGATCCGGTATCAACCGGGAATTGCACACTATGTGGCAGTGTCACACTTGTAGCGATTCTCAAACCCCTCAAGCTTTTTTTTTACTAGAGCCACGTAAACCCGTCATGTGTGAGCCATGAATAAGGGGAGTGGTGGCGTGGTCTGGGATGCTCTGCCGACCTTGGGTCTCGGCTTCATCACAACCAGGCGCGCCAATAGCAGAGAGAGAAAGAGAGGCAGAGAGACAGAGACATAGACAGAGAGAGAGATAGAGAGAGAGAGAGAGGAGAGAGAGAGGAAATGGTAATTCTCTTGTGGCATAGCTCAGATGGTCAGAGCATGGCTCCAGACAAGCTAGGTTCCATGTGACAGTTCTGGCGGGGTTGGAATTAAATGTCTCTTTTCAGATCAGTGCACTCTTGGGGTCTTGGTCATCACACATCTACCTCCTACCTCAAAAGTAAAGTCAGTAAGTGCGGGACGTAGGTAAAAAAGGAGTTCAGGTTCCGATACAACTGGTTTGCAGATCTAACTAGAGTTGCTGCTAGATTTCTCGCCTTTCTCTCTCCCCTCTCTATTTCTCGCCTTTCTCTCTCCCCTCTCTATTTCTCGCCTTTCTCTCTCCCCTCTCTATACCTCGCCGTTCTCTCTCCCCTCTCTATTTCTTTCTCTTTCTATCTTCTTTCCTGTTAGATTTCTGTCTCCATTTAGCGGTCTATTTCTGTCTCCATCTACTTTTCGTACTACTCTCTCAGACCCCTTTCGAACTGGACAAGTTCCATGCCACACAGTGGTTCAATATTTTGGTGCTTGGTGACAGAGCCTGTGGTCGGCTAGGTCTTTTTGTGTACACCGCTGACAGAGAGGAGCAATGTCATTTTCTCCTGTCGCCAGGGAATTTGCCCATTTATTGTATCATGATTAGCTGTTGACAGACGAGAGCCTCAACTCGTCGAATACCCATGTCAAGATCTCAACCACAATGGCTGTCCACAGTGGCAACAATACAAGCCACCTCGATCTCCCCTATCCCACTTCGACAAGGCACTGGGTCTCGAAATGGTCCATGTATTTTCTGTCTATCAAGGCATTCAGAGTAAGTACTTCAACTTTCCCAGACGATTGGGCGCTAGTATTCGAGTCAGAAGTGTGATAGAACGAGTAGCCCATTTTCTGGAACGATTGCCAGGGCCGAGGTCATTTCTTTGTTGAGAACATTCATTCCCAGTTTCTTGCCGCATCATGGCCAAGTTGGCTATGAAATTCATCTTGCTCATCAGTGTGCTTGTCCTGTGCTGTGGCTGCAATGTTGAAGGTACGTATTACTTGTGTGCATGACTATAACGAAAGGTCAAAGACTACTATCATGTACATAATTTACATTTATGCTAGTTGAGGGTAAACCACGATGAAGCGACTCCCCGCTGTAAGGATAAGGCTGGTAAATGCACGTGCTGAAAACCTGCTTCCCCTTTCAGCTTGTAACGCGGCTAAAATACACGTGAAAGTAATTTTTTAACGTGTTCTGTCTCCTTGATTGACTACCGGTAAAATACTGGACAGATTTAACTACTACATCATTAGTAGCACTCGAAGCATTTGGTATAATTATGCTCAGCAAAGCTACAGCATTTCTGCAGGCAAGCCGCTAGATGTGCGAACTGTTTAGGGAAATTCCCCCTTGCGCAGAAAGATTACAAGATGTAGTCGGTTGATAAACATACATAGCAACCTCATAATGTACATGTAACTACTTTGGAACGTCGTCTGATCAGAGGCAGCTGTTCTCTGAACTGCACTGACTGCCATACTTCCTCTGGTTTTGCTCGCGATCATACGCGATGGGTTCATGAATCCTGAATCATGATGTACAGTGTACAATGATTATGTCATGTAGATTTACATGACTTGTTTTGACTTGTTTTGCATATGTTGCTCCGGAAGTTCCTTACAAGGCGTATAGTAGTAGATCTATAATTATTATTATCCCTGGTAACAGAAACCAGACAGCGGATGGTGGTCCATGCTGTTGCTGTTTTGTGAGAACACAAACTACCGTTACTAGTGTGTACTTCACTTGCCCACTCAAGACCTGCTTCGTACATCTACTCGTGCTGGGCTCCTGGTTACGTACAGCCTTGTGACAGGCAGCTGAGAAACCTGGCACGTTCGCAAAGTCGCTGACGCTCCGACCTGCACAGGATGGCATTAATTTTGTGAGTCATGTCAGTGCGTTGTCAATTATAATTATTAATAAAATCATTCCAGGACATGTAGCAGCACCAGCGTAGCTTCCTTTACACTTTACTTGTCATTGCTGCATCGTACAGGTACTGGTGATAGCTGTATGGTGAGGAGAATGCTGAAGGCTGGTGTTGCACAGCGCAAAGCACTGCAGTACGAGCAACGTGCTCTCTTGGCTACGATGTCGGAGGCCAATGTTGCTGATACACCCGTCAGTGTGCTGGAGTTTGTGTTCCAATCATCAAGAGCTGAAGCTAGTTCCATTCAACACTGCATATGTAAGTGAAAACCCTACAGTTATACATACCCTTTTCAGAATTACACGTAGGCAACTAGGTAAAACATTGATTATCATGTACACGCAGCTTGGTTATTGGACACGCAGTCTGCTTGGTCTGGCCATTCAAGTAGATAACTCACCAAGATTGCGACACAGGTGATGATCACTAACACGAGCATGGTAAAATTATCAAAAAAATAATTCTAGAGAAAACCTGGCACCGCATTCTCGGGCAGTAAGACCAGAACTCTTCGGATGATGAATATCAAAACTGTGTTTGTCTTATTGTGCATCATGTGTTCTTTACGTGTTTGCAGTACAAACATCTGAAGTTTGCAAGACCTTCTCCCCCTGTCTCAATGGTGGTCAGTGTCAGTTGTCGCTGTCCAATACGTCATACGTATGCAAGTGTCATCCTGACTTCACTGGGGACTATTGTCAGACACGTAAGTCCAAATTACTCTTTCATGGCAAGACTGTTTTAATTTACAAATTAGTGCGGCATAAGATGAGAAAACCTGGAAATTTTCACATTGTTACATTCTTTGTTGGAGTGTGTAATGACCTCACTGCTACGTGATAATGTCGTATAAGTATGAGCAAGAAAAACACATTCTTTCTCCTTGGTTCAACTTGCCAAGCTGAACCATGACCTGCGTGTGCAAAGGAAAGAGATGTTTTCAAAAGCCTTTCCCTTTTTTTGAAAATGTAGTGCTGCAATTCATGTTATTGCAGGATGTTATGTCACCGTTTCACGTTTTAGTTCCGTTGTGTACGCTGTTACAACGCTCCCGTTTCGTTTCAAAATGATCAAAGTTCAGTTGTATTTTGCGCTCATTTCGAGTTGATCTCCAGTTCCAAGGTGTCCATAAGTTGTGCAACGAGCCCTTTTGCATGGTTGTTTTAGCCCCAAAGGAAACCAACCTCCAGAATTTGAGCGAAGTCGGAGAGATGGCCCAGCCAAGCTTTTCTGGTTTTCTCAGACATGCTCGCAGCTCCATAATTGATCAGTTTCATCCATTCATTCATTCATTCATTCAATTTTAAAGCTGTTATGTAATTCCCACTTTTGAGCAGCTCACCCAGCTCCATTGGACGAGTTCAGAAGTCTACAGGACAACGTAACCAAGCTGGAGAAGCTGCTGCAAGACAGAACATTACAGGACAAAGTAACAAAGCTGGAGAAGCTGCTGCAGGACAGAACACAGGTAAGACAACGAGGCAACTATCCCCATAAAGAAATTCCCACTGCTGTAATTTAAGACGAGAGAGCTTGGAAGCTCAGGGCCCTATGCTATGCTTTTTTGTCTTGATGACCTAGACAAAAAAAAAGCATAGGGATGTTATAAATTCCTTTTTTTAAGACATAACCTGGGATTCGAACCCGCACTATCGCGCGCCCTGCATGCATCCCCCGATACACTTCGCATACATACTAATTCTTCCAAGTTGTTTCACATTGTGATCTTGCATTTGAAAGCCCTATTTGAATATGCATTCAAACGACCCACGTGCCCTTTGCTAGGTTACGACCAATCAGCAGCCTCGTAGAGCGGGCTTTGATATTCCATCAAAGCCCGCTGTCATTGACAACCTGTACGAGAAAACCATCAAAGCCCGCTGCCATTGGCAACTGTACGACAAAACCATCAAAGCCCTGATCATGCCCAATCTCAGTCTTTTCAAGGTGATCTGGCTATAAGAACAAGAAACCGATAGGGGTGGTGGTCGGGGATGCGGTGGCTCTCAACTTGTGGAGTTGGAAATCTAGCTCCAGCACCGCAGAACTCTCAGCAGTAGGCAGCGTGAGCAAGGCGTGTATGGTGGAAGTGAAAATACTTCCGTGACTCTTCAGCCACGTCTGGCTCTTGACACGGAGTCCTGAGAAATTTCTCAACTTGTGGAGTTGGGAATCTAGCTCCAGCACCGCAGAGCTCTCAGCAGTATGCAGCGTGAGCAAGGCGTGTATGGTGGATGTGAAAATACTTCCGTGACTCTTCAGCCACGTCTGGCTCTTGACACGGAGTACTGAGAAATTTCTCACGAAACAGGTTTTACATTACTTTCCCTTTGCTGTAATCTCTGTGTGAAACTTACGAACGGGACAAAAACGACATGCACTTTAGACTTCAGGCTGCTCTGAAATCCCAAACGAAAGGCCGACATTGTCCACACTCGAGATCACCCAAAGAATGAAGCGAGTTTGATTCTAAATCAAAAAAAATGTTGGGGATCGTCTGAAGCATATTCAAGCGAGGTACAGTCGGGCTTGATGACTGATCAAAGCCCTCGGGCCCAGCCCTTGGGCCTACGGCCCTCGGGCTGGACCCTTGGGCTTTGATCAGCCATCAAGCCCTCTGTACCTCGCTTGATTATCTACTTGTGGCCAGCCGTCCTGTATGGTACGGTACGGTAGGGGATAGGTACGATCGAGGGTAATACGACACCGTCTCTCGTACCGTACCGTACCATCAAACACAGCTGGCTACATACAGCTGCCCGCAATATTCAAATAGGGCTTTCAAACGCAAGATAATAACGTAAAGCAACTTGGAAGAATGGGTATGAATGCGAAGTGTATGGGAGAATGCATGTAGGGCGATAGTGCGGGTTCGAATCCCAGGATATGCCTTAAAATAAAAGGAGAATTGAAAAATTTATAACATCCTATGCTTTTTTGCCGCCAGATACGGATAGCGCCAGGCGTGACACAAACAAACAAACACACAAACAAATACCAAATTTAAGCTGTGTGGACCCTGGCCCGTTACTGAAGTAACGTCTTCTGCATAGCTACGGGAATAAACAGTCACTAGTAGAGGCTCACACCACAGCTACCAAAATAAATGAAAAAGAAGTAGGACACCGGTACAGGTATAGAGAAGGGGAAACTTGAACAAAGCGTTGCTGCTGTTCCTCGCAGTTCAACTCGTTGAATTTCTGTTCCGAGAGCACTGCATTATGTAGGGCTATCCGAGCCAAAACATCACGAGGGATACCAACTTAAAGTGAAGCTCCGCATCCAGCGCGACGAACACCTCGTCAGTACCAGGCAGCAGAGTGAGTCGTTCGTATCCTCTTCATCATTCTCAACGCCATCATTATCGCGAGCAGAATCCCCATTATTCTCAGTGGTAGATTGCCCAAGTGTCCAAAGAGTTAAAAGAAAACATTGGCACAGTGTACTTGTAGTAAAGTGGAGTAATTCTTGTTGGCAAAAGATCTTCTTCTGAACTGTTCCAAACCCAGTTTCTTGTGTCAAAGTGGTCGGCTCTTGGACCTAGCTTCAAGTCGGGTTCGTCAACACTGCTCCAGCGACGTGTTTTGTTCCATCCAGAGGGAATAGGGGGGTGCAGCAGCAACAACAACACTGCCAGCAACAACAACAACAACAACAACAACAACAACAACAACAACAACAACAACAACAACAACAACAACAACAACAACAACAACAACAACAACAACAACAACAACAACAACAACAACAACAACAACAACAACAACAACAACAACCACAACCACAACAACAACAACAACAACAACAACAACAGCAACAACAACAACAACAACAACAACAACAACAACAACAACAACAACTTTAGCTTTTTAGTTTTAGCTTTGCCCGCTACTTTTCAGCGAAATGCAGCCTTGGTGATGACCTTGATGCCAGCAACCTCCCGTATGTACGCCCGCGATCTGATGCTTGTCTGAGTACCATCCACTTTAGGTCACGAACCGTATGCCGTGAACTGAGGAAGATTGTCCCGTCCAAAGCCACTGGCTCGGATGGTGTACCAGGACGATTGTTGAAGCAGTGCTGTGAGGAATTGTGCAGGCCTGTGGCCCAGCTCTTCAGCAAAGCATTCCGCCAAGGCCGGCAACCGTCACTGTGGAAGCTTGCCTCAGTTGTACCTGTGCACAAGAAGGGTTCGAAGTCCGCAACAAAGAACTACCGACCCATATCCCTGCTGCCAATACTGTCAAAGGTCATGGAAGCTATCATCAATCGTAGCCTAATGGGATTCCTTGAGCGGCGGCACATCCTCACCACTAACCAGTACGGCTTCCGCTCCGGCCTGGGAATGCAGGACCTCCTTACCCTACTACACCATCGTTGGAGGACCGTGGCTGCAGGGGGCGGAGCTGTGCGGGTTGTTGCTGTGGATATTGCTGGAGCGTTCGATCGAGTCTCCCACCCAGGTGTGATCCACAAAGCCCAGCAGTACGGTGTATCCGGCATGCTCCTTGCATGGTTGAGGGACTACCTGCTGGACAGGCGCCTGAGTGTTGTCGTTTGGTGGGCAGTTGTCCAGCCCACACCGCATCACAGCCGGTGTTCTGCAAGGTAGCTTGTTGGGACCGACACTGTTCCTCGTCTACACGAACGATGCCGATGACCACCTTCCACCGGGTGTAGATCTGGCCGCTTATGCCGACGACACAACGCTGTTTCAGTGCCTGTCCACCATGGATACCATTGACCACAGCTCGACAATCCTGCAAAATGCTCTCGATGCCCTTGTGAATCGGGGCACCAGCTGGAGAATTGCGTTCGAGCCAGCCAAGTCCCAGGCCATGACTATTGACCATCACCGCCCTGCCTGGGACCTCCCAGCAGTACAGTTTGCGGGTGTCCCCCTGAATGGAGAGAGTAACCTCAAGCTTCTTGGGGTAACCTTGGACAGCCAACTTTCCCACCGCAACCACCTCCGTACCATCGCCATCAGAGCACGCCAGCGTCTCGGGCTCCTGCGGAAGGCCTCGCCGCTCCTGGATTCTCGCAGCCGAGCTACAGTGTACCGTGGGTTTGTACGCCCAGTAATGGAGTACTGCCCATTGGTCTGGATGGGCGCAGCAGATTGTCACTTGCAGCGACTTGACCAGACGCAGCGCTCAGCCCTCCACTTGATTGGCCCCGGCGCAATGCTGCAAAGCCTGTCTATCCGGCGCATGGTAGCTGCGTGTACCTACATTTACAAGCTACTGTGCTCGAATCCTACCAGCCCACTTCGTCAGCTCTTGCCTCCCTCTCAAGCCACCCGACCAGCCCATGTTCGACCCACTCGTCTCTCTCTCGTCCGTCTCGACATGCATAACTACCAGCTTGAGACAGGGCTACCTGTCAATAGCCGGGAAAGTTGCCGTAGAGCTTTCCCCGCCTGTGCTGTCCCTGTATGGAATGCCCTGCCACCCGCCTTCCTCAGCCAGCCACCTGACCGGAAACGGCTGCAAAGTTTCAAAGTGTCTGTCTTCTGGCACCTCCGTGCCCAGCAATGGCACTGGGCCACTGACACTTTGTAAGATGTATGCACATCTGCCCACACACTGCTGCATATTGCCATACGCCTCGTGCCCTGCTTACTCTTTTCCTCTGGATCTGAATGTGCACCCCTTACGCATTATATAATTATACTTTATTTAGTTCTCTCCCCCTCTCTTGCCCCCAACCCTCCCCGCTCGCGCTCTCTCTCTCTCCCCCCCCCCCCTCTCTCTCTCTCTCTCTCTCTCTCTCTCTTCTCTCTCTCTCTCTCTCTCTCTCATTTTTTTAAATACTTTTTAGTTCTCTTATTTACTGAAGTAGTTCTCTTGCTCCCCAACCCTCCCCGCTGTCTCTCTCTCTCTCTCTCTCTCTCTCTCTCTCTCTCTCTCTCTCTCTCTCTCTCTCTCTCTCTCTCTCTCCTCGCTCTCTCTCCTCTCTCTCTCTCCTCTCTCTCTCTCTCTCTCTCTCTCCTCTCTCTCTCTCTCTCTCTCTCTCTCTCTCTCTCTCTCTCTCTCTCTCTCTCTCTCTCTCTCTCTCTCTCTCTCCTCTCTCTCTCTCTCACTCTCTCTCTTTCTCTATCTCTCTCTCTCTCTCTCTCTCTCTCTCTCTCTCTCTCTCTCTCTCTCTCTCTCTCTCTCTCTTTCTATCTCTCTCTTTCTGTCTAAGTTTCTCTCTCTTTCTCTCTCTGCTATTGGCGCGCCTGGTTGTGATGAAGCCGAGACCCAAGGTCGGCAGAGCATCCCAGACCACACCACCACTCCCCTTATTCATGGCTCACACATGACGGGTTTACGTGGCTCTAGTAAAAAAAACAAAAAAACAACAACAACAACAACAAATACAACAACAACAACAACAAATACAACAACAACAACAACAACAACAACAACAACAACAACAACAACAACAACAACAACAACAACAACAACAACAACAACAACAACAACAACAACAACAACAACAACAACAACAACAACAACAACAACAAACAAGCTCGAGTGTTGCGAAAGCCCAACCTTCTTGTTATTCCAACCACGGTTAAAGGTTTATATTTTGATGAGATACATGTATGAGGTGTCTTTAGTACAACGGTGATTCCTGAAGAGTATTGTACGAAAACGTGTTCCAAAAATCTTTTCTCCATCAATTTGATGTCCCTCATATATTTCTTCTTTCCTTTTAGATTGTTTTCGCATCGTCTCCATCGCTTGGCATTGTTAAATCGGTGCAATGTCACTTCAGCTCGCCCTCCTTGTTGCGATATTAAAATTTCGTCAGTACTTCGAAGTACATGTATGATGGAAAACATATGTACTAATACTGATGATGTTCAGATACTCTCAGGTGAACTTATTGCATCAGCAATTTTGTATTTCCTTTTTCGCTTTTGGTGCATTTCAGTATCTGGGCACAGGCTGTAATCTTCGAACTCTTGGATATAAGTATCAGAGTCGGCACTCTATCAACAATGACATGGATGAAGGACTGATTGCATCCGTGACGTTTAGGAAGAAGTATGCCAACACTGTACTGAAGTTATCCTATTCTGGCGATATACGTGTACTTGTATCAGGCGGTGATGCACGTTGGCACTTCAAGATCGACGGCCAGGAATGTGCCAGACCCAGTAAGATTGATATCGTCATGTACCAAAGTTCCAGCGGTGGTATCCACGTCCCGTCTTTACTGACCGGCGTATGTGAGTCGACTGCCAGCAATGGAGCCAACCTAGCAGCTGGACATCACACGATTGCTGTGCATGTTGGCAGAATTCCGGGTCGTGGCAATGGAAATCCATACACAGGTTGGCTGTCCATGTCCATTCTCGAGATTCAAGAAATGTGTCCACAATTTTAGTATCTGATGTTAATTAAAACGGAAGGGTGCTTTGGAAAAAAGCACGATTAGCAGTACGATAATTATGAAATCAGCGGTAAAACCATTATCATACTCAAGCATACAGTCGTGTTGATTTCATAATAATATTATCATACTGCTAATCGTGCTTTTTTTCCATAGCATTCTTCCGTTTTAATCAACATCAGACACTAAAACGGCTGTATGCTTGGGTATGATAATGGTTATGCTGCTGATTTTGTTTCTACTTTGTGCGATGTACGTTTTATCTTGAGCATTTCGACATTCAGAAAGTGGTGGACATTACGCAACTGCATTGCAAATAAAAGGAGGTTTGTCAACTGACAACCGCTCTTTTCAGTTGCTATTCGCTCGGCGCATGCGCTGGATGAAAATTCTTTTATCAGTGATGTCGAAAAAATTATTGACGTTTCGGGCCAGTCACCCATCGTCAGAACGATACATTACGACCGTCGATACAATTATTGGACATGTCATAATAGTTTTCTCTTCTTTTGTTTTGTTGTCTGTTTCTTCATCTTTCCAGTGAAAACTACTTGATTTTCTTGCCACTTCTACTTCAAAGTAGAACATTCGTTTAGCTGTACTTCGAAGTATTATACTTCATGCTTGCCTCCCCCTTCCTCATCATTGCCCTGATGATGCCCAATGGTCGAAATGTTAGCAGAAGGCTATTTTGTGCAACTGAGAGCCTGTTCGGGGAATGGACGTGTTTACGAGATGTACATTTGTGCACAACGTAATCTTCACCTTTCACTAAACTTCAATTTGAAAAACTTTGAAATTCCATCTATTGCAGCTGTGTCATACTGAAGTACATGTGCAGTACATGTATATGTACAAGTACTTTCAAATATTACACAGCAATGAATCAAATAAGTCCCTTTCCGCTGTTACTCCGAGTTTCGTGTGAAAGTCTTCATCAGACAGCATAAGCAGCCTAGGGACTTTAGTTTAGACAACTGCCTACATGTACATGTACATGTACATGTAGATCACAACAATGTCATGATCTAAGACTAAGAGGCTCTTGTCAGTCACCGTAAAGTCGACGTAATTTCGTAAAGTCCGATTACGGTAGGTCTGTTCATGCTGAGCGATCCAGTGGCCCGCGAGGAGGCACTGACAGTGTATTCTCAAGGAATCATTGAAGACGTCCGGCGGGGTGCGAACCGGCAACGACTACGACGCTTGGTTGATATACAATTATGTGTACATGACTTACTCAACCTGCGGACAGCATGCTGTTTCGTTCTTTGTGAACTCATCAGCGCAGCACAGAGGAAATGAGGCCAAACCTGATAGCAATGAAAATAAAAAAGCATGACTTGTATAGATGGCTTTGTGAAGGATACGACTGAGCTCTGCTGGTGAGACATTACGTTAGCAACACATAGCTGTCAGGAGATCGCGTAAAGTATACCATTAGGCTGTCGAGAAAATAGGACCAGAGGTGTCGCCACACTTCGTCGAGATTTAGTTCACACCGCGATGCTTCATCGCGAGCCATTTCACAACCCCGCCGGTCACAGATGAGGCGATGTATTGCAGGCGCTATTGGAAAACCCCACTGAACACAGTATGGGACGTGTGATCTCTCGAAACAACGACATACCACCATAACACCGGATATAGTTTGTAGTAAAATGAGGTTCCTCCAGAATTGCAATTTTCGTGTTCCACTCATCAGTGGAGGATACGGAACCAAGATAATAATTATGTAAAAGAAGCATTGAGCATTGCACAATTTCGTGCACAACACAATCTTCGCCCAGAAAGCACCCTTCAAGAGAAAGCACCCCAAACCTACACAGGATGCTAGAGACAGACGTACTAGTTAGCCAACGCTTGACTCAACGCAACAAACCGTACAGCCTGGAGCAGGGAGTAATACCATTACACTACATCAAGGTCTGGAGCACAGCGCGTATTGCTAGCTACTGTTCTGCAGTTACCAGGTGAGAAAAAGGCCAAGGGGAAGCACAAGTACAGACAGACATGTGACATGTTACTTTGTAGACCTGATAGTGGATCATGGCCGAACATTTGATTGAGATATTACTATGTATCATTATTAGTGATTTTCAGAGAAGAGACCACTTGATTTGAAGATGGTGTATGTTGGGGTTTTCGGACATGTATTCTCACTAACCAATTACTTCAAAAAGTATATTCATATAATTATTATGTTTTTGGCAGGCAGGCATAGCAGGATGGTCTAAAGACCATGATTGGGAAACAGAAGGTACAGGTTTCAAGTCCTGCTTGGAAGCGGAAGGATTTATTTACAGCCGTGCTGCGACCCACAGTTAATTGGCAACTCGTGGCCTGGCGAGAGGGAAACATGGATGCAGTGAATGGGATTTTCGGTCTTTGACCACTTTCTGGTGAGCTGATCTACTCACCTCCCACCGCTTTAGGAGCTGCATCTGCGCCTTGATCCTTGAAGGGTGGTGGCGTTCCTACGGATGCGGAAAACTCGGTTTCCACTATTTTGTTACTGGTTTGAGGGAAAGACGTAAACGGGAATTTTTTAAATTATGTTGTTGGCCCTAAAGCGGACAGGTCGAGGAACCTAGTAATTCAATAGTGATTCAGCATTACAACCCCCAGGCCAAAAACAGGAGCATACAATGTAATGTAAGACATTTACATGACATCGTACAGTCATGTAAATGTCTGGTTCGAGTCGTGGTGGGTGTTCTTCTGATTTACCCGTATTCCATTCTCTCCACAAGTGAGTAAATGCCTCTTTGGTAATCATTTGATTTCTCCTGCTCTCTGGACTTCCGACTGCTGAGTGAGGAGCTTTAGCAGGGCAATGATGATACTACTACTACTTCCAGTGGAATCGGATTAAAATCCCCTAAGCTAATAATAAATTTATTATTCCTGAAGATGGGCCTGGCCCGAAGATTTGGATATTTATTATTTTTGGAAGAATTTGTAGCCAAGAGACCGTTTTCGAGTACTGGTGTATAACTGTGTGAAACATGAATTGGCTACAGTGGAGTCTGCACACCCTTAGGAAGCTCCGATCCCCTATTCGTATATGACACCTTTGTTGAAAGGCAAATGTCGATGTTCTTGTCTGAGAGACCACAATGCGATAATCTGCATAGACAGCCTAGTCTTTGTGAAATCACCGCTGTCAGTCTGGTGATTTACCCTCTTGTCAATGTGTGTGAACTGTGACGATGACAGCAGTCTGTGCAGCAGTCAAGAGACAAGTGCCCATCACCGATGTCAAGATGTAACCAGAAGTTCAGTTAAGAGACAGTAGTCACACATGCCGCACCATCCCCCTATGACCCTGCTACGAGGCATCACCTAGTCATTTGGATCTACATGTGCAATGCACATGATGTGTACTGTCCATTCGAGCAAAGCCCGTACAGGTGCAAGGCATGGCCTAAAGTCATTATAAAGAAGCCACCCCATACCAGTACCAGCTACATTGTGAATCTGATCTAGGGAGATTGGAGAGAGAGAGAGAGAGAGAGAGAGAGAGAGAGAGAGAGAGAGAGAGCTCGATAGAGAGAAAACAGAGGAAGTGAGAGAGCCAGAGAGAGAGGGAGACAGACAGACAGACAGACAGAGATAGAAATAGAATCAGAGAGCGAGGGGAGAGAGCGTTCGGAAATCGTCCTTGCTACACCACGGCTAAATTCACAATGGGATGTACAACGATTGTTGCTATTCTTCTCCTGACGCACTGGAATTCAGTTACAGGTACGTATGGCCAATTTGCAGTTCGAAAGTCAATTGAGGGTGATTACCTACAATACGTATGCAACAGTGCTTGGCGTGGCTCATGTACTTGCCGTCGATCACGTTACCCGCTGGGAAGGAGGGATTTTGAGAAAAGTGGCAGAGGTGATGGAGGTACAGCATTTCAGTGGTGAGAGGACAAAGGATGTGGCAAACATCAGCTGGATTAGAAAAAAATAATACATTACATTTCGACGGGTGAAAAGTACGGTGCATATGCATGTACATTGAAACCTGTCTAACACGACCACTCAAGGGACCTTCAAAACGTGGTCTCTATTACCAGGTGGTCTCCTTATCCAGGGTCGTTTGACTGGAAATAGCATCCCTTGGTCCTGATTGCAGTGGTCTTTTGGGGCAGGTGGTCGCCTTATCCGAGTGGTCGCCTTGACAGGTTTTACTGTACAATGTACATGTAGTAGAGGAATCGTGCGATGCTAGCACATACGCCATTGCCTGGTAACACAGATATGTGCTGCATTATGACATGCACATGCCATGTGTCGGGAGAAAAGTGCAATGACCAGGATCGTGTAGACAGTATACATGAACATGTAGAAGAAATTTCCGACGTTCAAGACCAAGGCTTACCATCACCTCCGCCAGACCAATTGGCTATGGGCCACTGACGTCCACCAGCACTGAGAATTACCGGTTGTCTCTATTATTATCATTCTCTGTTTCTCTGTTTCTCTCTCTCTCTCTCACTCTTCCTCTCCTCGGAAGCTCCTCATGCTCATTCTCCCTTTCTCTGTCCATTTCCCCTTCCTGATGCGTAGACCAACTGATGAACCCGAGACCACTACTAGGTCGGGGAAGTTTGACCTACCTCATCGGCACCCATGCCAGGCTCCTCTGTGTTATCAATGTTTGCTTGTCCAATTATTTTGTCTACCTCCGGGCCCAGGGCCTGCTCTAGACATTCAACACAGCCCGGTCAGAGTGTACCTGGCGCATGCAGGCCAGCCGGGTCAAGCCGGGTCAGATCATCCGGCAGAAAAACAACCTAAAAGCCTGCTCAAAACGCAGGAAAACAGAAAGGCGAATTTATTACCCGAAATCGGAAATTGTAGAGAACAAGGCGAACTATCAAAGTCCGCAAACCTAGAAGGTAAACGACTTTACGTGAAGAATGCAAAGCAGTTCCATTGGATTCTGATTTAACAATTTGAAAAAAAGGAATTCTGTTTTCTAATTAGTGCTAGTACATGTAGCAGGACGAACATGTTCACATAATAGAGCACTGGGGGGGGGGGGGGGGGGGGGGTGCCTGCAGCAGCACCTTTGTGGAGTGGCTGCTTGCTGCCACTGCATCACCTGCATGGCCAAGCCGACTGGCATCTGCTGCTGAAAGGCTTTAGTAGATTGGAGAACTGGTGGAGTTGCAACTGCTGCTGCTGCTGCTGGCGCTGCTGCTGCTGGCGCTGGCGCTGCTGCTGCTGCTGCCGCTGCTGCTGCAGCTGCTGCTGGCGCTGCTGTTGCTGGTGGCGCTGTTGCTGCTGCTGGCGTTGCTGCTGCCGCTGCTGTTCTGGGTGCGCGGGCCAGGTCGCTCCGTTCAGACGAGGTTGACGTTGCAGTCGTAGTGCGCCGAGTCATCTCAGAATGCCATGCAGCCATAGCCTTGTCGTAGTTGAAGTCGGCGACGGCAGGAACGTCGAGCATGATCGCCATGATCATCTCCAGATTCCTCGTCCACAGCGAGTTCCGCATCACCGTCTTCACAAGCTTCAGCCAGGGTCGACCTTTCTTCCAAGAGTCTTGGAAAGCGTGCGTTCTTATTCTCTTCGCTGCGGTCTCCATCGTCCAAATCACCAGTCGGCTGAAAACTATTACTTGCAACTATAGCCAAAGTTACGCTTTTGACTGCCTGCCCCATCGACTTTGAATGTCCTGGCTTCCTGCTCGCCGCTGGCCGGATCGCGCTCGAACCAGTTGACCCCAGTTGACCCTAGCCGAGTTTCTGTCGCTTGCAGACTGTAGATCTACATGTAGTGTGTACGGTTGCGCTAGATTTGCAACAGATGGGGTCCGCGAGTCGTAAAATATCGGAATTTTAGGAATCCATTGTCAGTTTGAGACATTTTTCAGCCGGGTCAGACTGGACCTGGTGTTATCTGTTCAGCCAGGTCGTGCAGTTCCCCAGCCGGGCGCGTGACCCGGCTGACCCGGCTCTCCAGCATGCAGGCCCTGCTCCCCTTTAATGTTGCTGGCCAGTGCTTTGTAGTAAAAAGAAAAAAGAAGAAAAAAAGTTAGCCAACAATGTCAAGCCAATGCATCATTCCCTCCACACTTCAGTACTCTATTTCACACGTGATCACCGTGTCACGTTTGTCCTGACTGTACAGGTACTGGTGATAGCTGCATGGTGAGGAGAATGCTGAAGGCTGGTATTGCACAGAGCAAAGCACTGCAGTACGAGCAACGTGCTCTATTGGCTACGATGTCGGAGGATGTGATAAGTAGCGCTAACGTCGGTCTTCTGAAGTTCGTCTTGCAGTCTACGAGACCTGACGCTCATGCAATTCAAAAATGTATACGTGAGTTATTGTTGTATTGATTTGTGGGAAGCGTATTATATATTGCGTGTAAATGTTCGGGCCTGGTTTAAATCTTGCTTTGGAAAATATATTTTTCATTGCTATCAGGTTCGGCCTCATTTTCTCTGTGCTCCGCTGATGGAATTATAGTTGTATTCATTGGTTTGAGTGAAAGACACAAAGGGGAAAAGTCTGAAGAAAAAATGACTCTTACCTCCAGAATTACATTGTACGTGTATGTGGAATTATTGGCAAAATAAAGATGATGTCATTTCCACTTGTCCAGGATCACAGTCATACATTGTACACATAACTCCACGTGTTCGTGTGAGCCAGATGATAGCTCATACAATATCCTAGTCCTGCTCTGAAGTCAGTTTTCACGTCTCTGATCCGTTCCTGACAGTTCAACAGTCCGATGTTTGCAAGACCTACTCACCCTGTCTCAATGGTGGTCAGTGTCAGTTGTCGCTGTCCAATACGTCATACGTATGCAAGTGTCATCCTGACTTTACTGGGGACTATTGTCAGACACGTAAGTCCAAATCACTCTTTTTTGTACATACATGTACATGTACCGTAAAGTACCGCCAGAGCGCCCCGTCTCGCGAGAGCGCCCCACCTTGATTTTACAGCCAAGGGAAGAAAATCGTATGGCAGAATGCTACTAAGTTTGTACGGTGTGAGAACCTTCGTGTACTAAGGTCACACTTGGTATGCTTTTATGTGGAGCTTGCATCCGCTTGAAGTTGTTGTTGTTTGGCTTTATTTAGATTGGAGTTCCAAAACAGGCCTAAATCTAATGACAATGGTCCCACTGAAGGTAAACTGGATACGGATTGACTGCAATGTGTGTACAAGGTCCTTGTCGTATGACCTACAGACAGGAATCACCTCCACAAGACGACCACGAGAGGACGAGATGGTTGGGCGCTCTGGCGGTACTTTACGGCACATGTACATGTATACCAGGCTAATAGAACTCAACTTTCCACTTGCTCCTTAAATTTAAGGGCCTGTCCAGACTAGGTAGAAGTTAGAAAACCATGTAAACACGCCGTAAACATGCTTGTTGCTACTACATGTACAGTGTAAGATAACCTAACACTGGTTAAAAACCAGTATTAGATAAACCTTTTTATAGTTCACGCAATTGTTAGACCACCTTGTTTCATGCTGTCAATCTAACAATTGCATGTACATACATGTACATGTACATTGTACGTGAATATGTAATGTTACACGTACATGTAACTAATTACTTTACAATCATGTTCATGTACATGTATTCACGTGTACGTGTTTTTGTGGCGGATATCGAATCGCTAACCGTTACGACAATGTGGCGATACGTTTGTTAGTCGGTAGCCTTTCCGTTCTGCTCCATCTGAGTAGCGGCTCCCAACATCACTAGTCTAGTCTCCTTTGCACTTTTCAATCTGATTTTGGTGCACGCCAGTTATTCAGTTTTGCGAAACGAATCTGAATGGAGAAATCGAAGACAAAAAGTCTTCGCGCCTTTCAACACAAGCCACGGCTGGTCTTGGCTATTGTTGGTATGACGTTTTCTCTCTCCAGCACTGATCTGCCGAGATCAGATTGAAGTTCGTAGTTTTTAACAATATACATGTACATGTACGGTGAAACCTGTCTAAGACGACCGCTCAAGGGACTTTCAAGTAGGCACCGGCGGATTATGCCGGCAGAAAAATTGGCAGAATTCGGTACTTTTTCTGGTAAATTTCATGCATGTTTGGTATGTGGATAAAGACATGGTGCAGAATTCGAGGAATTGCCCGCCATATTAAAGGTTTGTATGGTTCTGCCATTTTCACTGCTTTTCGAGCAGAATCCGCCGGTCCCTTTGAAATGAAGTCTTGCAATACGTCTTCTGCATTTAACGCCCATCTTGCCTGCCTTCTTAATGACGGGCCACAATGTACCCGGTTAAAACAGCTCCTTTTTGAAAATGTTTTCAATGAGTGATGTGTCGCTTTGTTTTGCTCTAATTGGTGCTTTTCTCCAATGTCATGCAGTCGTATTTATTCAGCTTTTATTTCTTGTGTACTTGCATACTGGTATTAGTTTAGTCCCACGACCTGCGAAAACATGATCAGCTGTAGCACCTACTCCACGTTTTATGTTTATGTATCTATGTCATTCGGATCTTCCCAAGTTGTACATTGTACTGTTGAGATACCGAATTCAAATAAATCAACACCATACCATACCCTAGTCACGGTGGTCTTTTGTTACTGGTTTTACTGTAGTACATTTCTACTCCTTTTCGCTGCAGCACATCCTGCTCCGTTAGATGAGTTCAGGAGTCTGCAGAATGAAGTTAAAGAGCTACGAAAACAACTGGCAGACACTCAAAGCAGAACTCAGGTAAGTGAGTAGGTGATGGAATTTGGTACTCAAACGTTATGTTCACTGTCATGGCTGGCTGCTCAGAGAGAGAGAGAGAGAGAGAGAGAGAGAGAGAGAGAGAGAGAGAGAGAGAGAGAGAGAGAGAGAGAGAGAGAGAGAGAGAGAGAGAGAGAGAGAGAGAGAGAGAGAGAGAGAGAGAGAGAGAGAGGGAGCAGAGGCCCGGGGAGGGGGATAGGAGTGCTCTATTCAGGAACTGTATCTCCGCTATAATCCAGTGATTATTCCCACGACATCTGGTGTAGTCGTCATCCCGGCAAAGCAGTTCAACGTTTCCCCCTCAGAATTCGTAACAGACGCGACAATAATGTTTTTGCAGCCATACACAAGACAAGCAACTGCAGTATGCGCGGTATGGAAGAAGGCTACCTGTTATTGGGAAGTCAGCTTGGCGTCCAATTGGCTCAAAGGTTGAATGAAGAATGCAACACAATAATGTCAACCAACGTGTGAAACTGGGATGTAAGGTAATCTTTTCTATGTGAGGCTCTTCCACCATCCGTGGAAAGCTCAATTTGTTGTAGGCAAAGCGCGGAACACATAGCAGAAGGACGAACAGTTGCGGTTTCGTAACTCCTGAGTTCATGAATTGAATGGATCACCAGACGAAAACTGAGTTTGGATAATCTTTTCTAAGTACCGGTACTCGCAGACTCCATTGCGGCAATTATGTACACATTGGGGTGCCTCAACTCAAACCCTTTTAAAAACACGATCTCTTTGCTGCATACATGTACATGTACATGTATGTCACTTAATTTTTGACACATCACCAGGGTGAAACTGAAAACCGAAAATGCAAACAAACAACCAGTTGAATACTAGCAGATACATTGTATGCAATGAGGTGCTGTAGGAAAGCGATGAGAAGAGAGCAAAGAAAAATGTGCAAGAATTGTGCTTGTGTGTGGAGAGCAGCAGCGCGGGTGAAAGGTGTTGAGAGAGAGAGAGAGAGAGAGAGAGAGAGAGAGAGAGAGAGAGAGAGAGAGAGAGAGAGAGAGAGAGAGAGAGAGAGAGAGAGAGAGAGAGAGAGAGAGAGAGAGAGAGAGAGAGAGAGAGAGAGAGAGAGAGAGAGAGAGAGAGAGAGAGAGAGAGAGAGAGAGAGAGAGAGAGAGAGAGAGAGAGAGAGAGCGAGAAAGAGAGAGTGGAGTGGAGTGGAGAGCTGTGTTTGCATATGTGTGTGTGTGTGTTTGTGTGTTTGTGTGTGTGTGTGTGTGTGTGTGTGTGTGTGTGTGAATATGTCAGTGAGACAAAGAAAGAGAATGCATGCAGTGCACTAGCCGAGGCTATACATGTACATGTACATGTACGTTTTAACGAATGAAGAACGGAGTTTGTTGCAATTCAAACTTCACGTTATGCGGCCCTCAGGTAATGAGATTTTGTAAAAAATTAGTTCACTCAGGAATAAATAGCACATACTGCATCCAAGATGTGCTAGAGCTGTTAGCCAGTTAGTTGTAAACGTCAGTACCATCGGTCAGTGTGGTGCAATGTTATGGCATGAGCTGATTGTTTAGTAACTGGTGGTGTTGGTGGACGTTATAGTGTAACTTGTAGTTTCTTGGTCCATTTTTTCTTCTTTTATAAACTAATCCTTGGCTCTCCATCCGAGTCCGACATACATACTGTAAAAGCCATTATTCTAACCAGGCACATATACATATACATATACATTTCCTCTGTGCTGCGCTGATGAGTCCACAAAGGACGAAACAGTTCTGTCCGCAGATTGAGTACATATACATATACATATACATATACATATACATATACATATACATATACATATACATATATAGCAGACTCAGCGGAGGACGTTCAGGTTGGTTGTAACTCTGAGTTTCATGCCGCTAGGCAATCATCAGACAACTGATACTCGGGTCTACCCAACAGTATGCTTATAAACATAGAGCCACAAGCATAAACAAATTTAGCGCTAAATCTGGCGTGAGGTATGGGGAGAAAGCTGGCGCGGGCCAAGGCGCGACAGGGGGAAGTGCCAGGATGGTGGCGGGCAACAGGCAGGTGTGAGCATGAAAGCGCGGAAAGAGGCGATGGGGAGGCAGTGTACAGCAGATGGGTGGAGGTGCCAGGAGGGTGGCGGGCAATGGGCCAGTGAGATCGCTACAAGTAGGGAGTCGTTTGGTGACGGGCAGGCGTGAGCAGAGTGGCATCGCCGACTACAGGCCAAGGGATTTTGTTATTAATAATAATGGGTGCTCAGGCAAAGTGCAGTACAGTACTTGGTCAGTTCATTTGATAGGTGTGAAATTTGCGAGGCGGAACTTATTCTCGTGCCTGCATTTCGAGACCATCTCAGACCGCTTGTTGAGTAGGAGCTTCTTGGGTGTAGTCAGGATGTGGAATGTTTCCGCGGTACAAAGATTGCATTTTTTTGACTCACATCTGTATGATCGGCTCTTCTCCCGCACCTTCCATGTAATGGTCAACGGCTTTCCCTCGCTCTTCAGCTCCCATACGTGTTTTGCGAGCTCAGTGCTGTTTTTGTATTTCTCATGACGCATGGAGGTCAGGTGGTTGGCGTGACGGGCTTTGAAAGGTGTCTCTGATAGGCCGATGTAAATCTTGCTGGTAGATTCTGCAGTGGCCTCATACACAATCTCCTTCGTCTGGCACTCTCCGCGCAGCGGGCAGGATTCCTTGATTCTACAGTTGTATACATATACATATACATAATATACATGTACATGTATAACAATTCCCCCGAAGGACGTACCCAGACGGCCAGAGTGTTGTATAACGATTTCCCAAAATTGACTGGTTTACGTGTACCAAAGGTAACAATTCTCACGCATTCTCAACGCTCAATAGAACAGTAGATGTATCGATTTCTGTATAACGATTTTTTTAAGTTGGCTCCTACCCCTTGGGTCCGTTTTGTTATGGCTTTCACAGTATCCACCGGATGAGTATGTGTGGCCCATGCAATAAGCAATGTACCGTACTGGTAGAGATCCACGATTACAACGCAACATTCTGTTCCCTCAGCAATACATGTACATGTACATGCAAGAAACGAGAAATGGGGAAACAGATGACGATAACAGCTCCAAAGTGCAGTCAGGGACGAAAATTGCGTTAGACTGGAGTTGTGAACAACGCCCTCAAACAAAAAGTAGCGATTGTAGCATTCAGGAGAAGCTCGGCGACTGCAAAGGACCTCTTTGGAGATGGCGTAGAGTTTGTACCTGCTTAAGCCTTTGTGCTTGAGGAGCTGCAACTGCGCCTTGATCCTAGAGGGGTTGAATTGTGGCGTTCCTACGGATGCGGAAAACTCGGTCTCTAGCCGAGTCTGACGCGAACCGTGAACTTTTTCTTCTCCTTCTTGTGATTTCGCCTTTGTTTTTGTCCAATTTCAGTATGACGGCACTGGGTGTAACCGTAGAAGTGTGGGATACAAGTATCAGAGTCGTCATTCCATCGACGTTGGTGTGGCTGAAGGCCGTATCGCAACGCTGTCGTTCAGAAAGAAGTATGCCAACACTGTACTGAAGCTGTCCTACTCCGGTAACATACGCATATACGTGGGCGGTGGACAGTCCCGTTGGTATTTCAAGATCGATGGCAAAGAGTGCGCAAGACCCACCAGGATTGATATATCCATGGCCCAAGTGAACAATGAGAATAATCACATTCCGGCTCTGCTCACTGGTGTTTGTGAATCCACTAGCAGCGACGAAGCTAACATCGCAGCTGGACTGCATGATATTTCTGTTCATGTTGGAGGTATTGGAAGCGCTCCCAAAGGACATGCTTACTCAGGCTGGGCTTCTACATCTATCCTGGAAATTCAAGAAATGTGCCCACAGTATTAACATTCATGAATATTGTACATGTACATGTAGCTTGCATGAAAAGCGTAGTGGTAATGAGCAATACAAATTCATTGGAAAATCTGGCACTAAATTTATGCGCGAAGCTAGCATAACGGATTTGCATTCGTTAGTTATTGTGTCTCAGTATGCCTTCTTAGGATCTTCAATACTAGACCGGTTTGTGGTAGATACATGTACATGTAGTGATGTACATCTCCGACACAGCCATAGAAAACTTCGAAGTACCTGTATCAGAACGTAGTAGCAGTACGTGTAGAAATAGGCTTCCATTTTCGGTACACCGTATTGATCTTTGTTTTGTCTTGTTGGATATGGAGCATTCACACACACAGCCTAGCCGGCCACGAGGACCTGCCGCTATTTCGTTATAACAACACCTTTAATTTATAATCATTGTCATGCATTTTTAATAGTCCACCAAGTACTATTGGTGCTTGCACTCCGTTTCCCACACGCGCACGCACACTTCCCCACACGCACACTAGCACACGCATGCATGTACATGTACATGTACACCCACCTCCATACACACCTCTATCCGGTTGTGCACTTTCATTTCTCTCGGGGGGGTTTCTTTTCCTTGTTTTCACAACCATCACATGTAGCAGAGCTCAAAAGAGACAGAAGCGGAAAGGTACTTGGCTGCCCTGTACGCGAACTGTTCAGGTCGCCGAATGTCTCAGTACTCCTTGTTGGTTTTGTGCCATTTTGTCCCACTCGCTGACTGTATAAGATCTGGTTACGTTGGCGGACAGTTAGTCATAACTCGCAACATTTTGTCCTCCTTTTCTCACCATGGTCTATTATTATTATTAAGTACATGTATATGTATTTGCAACAGTCATAACCAAGATACATGTACATGTACATTGTACATGTATCTTGGTTAATGTACAAATGTACTGTGTTGTTTTATTTTTGTTTTCCGCTGTATTCATCAGCTTACAAGTCCTCTTCTTTCCTCAATGTTCACCCTCCAGTCGGCTGCTACTTGCACCAAGAGGCGCACTAGAGGGCAGTCATTCTCTTCACTTTCTTTGCCCGCTGCTACCACTAGATATGGCATGTTCTCTATTTCTTTCCTTGGCGCTGATAGGTGGAATTCTCTGCCTGTCTCGTGTCGTCAGGTTGAGCATCTATCCGTTTTTGTTTCGCTCTGTAAAGAGCACTTAGGGTTCCCTGTAACAAGACGGCAACGTCTGTAGTGTAGGGCCTTCCCTATCAAAATAATAAATTCTACTACTACTACTACTACTACTACTACTACTACTACTACTACTGTACATGTACATGTACATGGGAAAATACATGACATGTACAAGGACCCTCCCCGGGGTACCTCCATGCCGGTTGGCACTGACAGGCTCATACGCATAGTAAGGGCGCGTTCAGACTGGCGTGAATAGCCGCTGGAAAGCTGCAGCGTAAGGGATATGGAGGAGTTCACCAGCAGCAGTGAAGGAGATCACTGTGACCTTGAGGCTTGACACTCCAGATCACACCGACATCAGGCATGTTGTTCAACTAACTTGTTACTTGGCGGTCCCAAGAATTCTCGGAATTCTCTCGAATTGTGTATCTTGGTTAATAACCCTTTGGGGCCCACAATTATTTCAAGAAATGCACTGCATACGCGAGCCCAGTTACTTATCTGGTCGTAACTTTGGTGTCCTTTGGCCGATTTTGGTGATCTGGGCTTTCTGGAAAGCTCTTGGCCAGAGGAACACAGCGATAGCCAGCAATCCATCACTCGATCCACAGAACCAGCGCCGCAGCGCGATACGGCGCTCCAAAGCCAGCATTGCGAGCACCCAACTCAAAATCACCTCCACAATACGACCACGAAAGGATGAGATGGTGGGGCGCTCTGGCGGTACTTTACGGTACATGTACAAGGACCCTCCCCGGGGTACGCCTCCATGCCGGTTGGCACTGATAGGCTCATACATGTACGCATACTCGCATAGTAACGGATATCAAGGAGTTCACCAGCAGCAGTGAAGGAGATCACTGTGACCTTGACACTCCAGATCACACCGCCATCGGGCATGTTGTTCAACTAACTTGTTACTTGGCGGTCCCAAGAATTCTCGGGTTCGGACGGGTACAGCACTGCACTGTCGTCCAGAAAATCAGCGGAAAATACTTCATTGCACAATTTACTTGGAGACAAGAATGTACATGTACATGTACATGTAATTACTGTATACATGTACCTGTAAGACGGCAACGTCTGTAGGGCCTTCCCTATCAAAATAATAAATTCTACTACTACTACTACTACCTGTACATGTACATGTACCTGGAAGTAGGACAAACTTCAGGTTCTTTAATATACAGTCTAGCTATGAATAGGATGAAGGCCGCAGACATCACGCAACTACGCTACTTGTTTGACATGTATTTACTGTGTATTTTATAACAAAAAAAATATTATTGAAAATCCATAATCGATTTTCTTGTTCCTATCATCAGTGGGAAAAAAAACTGAAGTTTTTTCCCACTGATGATAGGAACAAGAAAATCGATTATTGGTTTTCAATAATATTTTTTTGTTATAAAATACACAGTAAATACATGTCAAACAAGTAACGTAGTTGCGTGATGTCTGCGGCCTTCATCCTATTCATAGCTATATTAAAATTATTATCTCCACGTAGATTATTTTGTATATTTCAGGTTTTTCTTTTTTTCTCTCGTTTTTTGCGCTTTTTTCACACATACGAATGTTTTCATTTTTTGGTGTTGTGTTCTAATCATTCGCCATGCCACTGTCAATTGTATTCTGTTTGCCCGTAAAAGAGGCCTTATGATTTAGCCACACAAACGTCAGGCTCAACGTTTTGAAAGTTTTCATTAGTAGACTTTCACACTTGCACCTTTTCCCCACAACCTTCTATGTGTATGGGTACGCATTTGTAGAGACCGGCGGATTCTGCTCGAAAAGGTGGCAGATTCTGCTCGAAAAGCAGAAAAATTGGCAGAACCATACAAACCTTATGGCGGGAAATTCCTCGAATTCTGCTCCATTTCTTTATCCACAAACATGTACCAAACATGCATGAAACTTACCAGAAAAAGAACCGAATTCTGCCAATTTTTCTGCCGGCAGAATCAGCTGGACCCTACGCATTTGACACTGTTGTTTTGGCTCTTCTTCCTTGCGCTGTTTCTGTCACCTCTCTGCAGTATTTAATCCATTGTCCATGTTCATTTTGATTTGCCTGCGATTTACCTGATGATAAGGCATGAATGAATGCTAGTGAAAACGTTCAAAATTTTGAGCCTGAAGTGTATCCTACTTCTAAAGTAAAATTATTTACTTTATTGCACATGTACATAATGGTACACATTATGTACATGTACATGTACGTGTACACAAAGGCAGAAGAGAACAGAGACAGCCGGCTGTCTCTGCTCTTTTCTGCTTTTGTGGTAAGGCCACCCTTTCTTTTTTCGTCCGCGCCCGCGTACCTTTTTGCCTCCGACCGGAAAAAAACAAGAAAGTAGTAGTACCAATAATATTATTATTATTATTATTATTTGTGCTCCCGCGTCAATGGGCTCGCCCAAATTCGCTTGCACCGAACCATGCGAAAAAAGGCCACCAGCAGGCAGGCAGGCAAAGAAAAATAGAAAATGGTGTCACATAAACTAATACAAACAAGAATATCATTATTGATGACATTAATATACTGAATGAATGGCAAAGGCCATGTGAATACGGATAATACGGATAATCAGAGTACCAACAACAAAGAATGTAGCTCAAACCATTGCAGTGCCAACTTCCTTCACCAGTACTCTGCCTTGTACGCATCTGTAACTGCGTTGCACAGATATGTCCATTCACGGCGATCCAGTGCTCGCTGAGCCATCAGCTGCAAGTCCCCTGGAGTCCTCAGACGGCAGCCGACTCGCTCCGCGTCTTGATTCAGCAGGACTGGTAGCGTGATCCGCGGCCGCCCACGGTATCCCGGCACGGAGCAGCCAAAGAATCCACTCATGGCCTCCCTTGCCGGTGTGTGCTCATCTGATCGCAGGATGTGGCCAAACAACCGCCATCTTGCATTCACCAGAATGTTGCCAAGTGGAGCAGCACTGCAGCGCTCGTAAACCAAATCGTTCGACAGTCGGTTGGGCCACCTGATACCCAAGATATGCCGAAGTTGCCGCCGATGATACGATTCCAGCGCTTCAATTGTCTGTCGAGTGATGCCCCATGTGGAGCAGTTGTAAAGCAAGACAGGTAACACGAAGCAGTTATACAGCCGGACGCGCACCTCCAGACTCACTTGGTCTCTTCTCTTCCATAACTGGCAGAGGGACTTAAACGCTATCGCCGCAAGCTGCTTTCTGCGGGTGACATCCTCTGCATCACCAAGGAGAGAGCCGAGTTTCTTGACCATACGCCATGGCTCATCAGCACGATCGGCCTCTCGCTGGATGGCTGTGAATTCTGTCTTGGTCTGGTTGACGGTAAGGGACCATGTACCCAAGATGGTGGCAACTTGTGGCTCTAACATCCGAAGCCAATCACTAGAGATACTGATGAAGTCCACATCATCGGCGTACTCCACATCGTACGGAAGATGCCGGGCCACAGGTGCAGCCATTCGCTGTCGCACATCCTGCAGGGCAGCTTCCAGGTAGATCACGAATAGAATTGGCGACAAGGAGTCGCCTTGCGGGGTACCAATGTTAGTGGAGAAAGAGCTTGATGTTTCCGTGCCCAGTCTGACTGCCAAATTCGTATCTGAGATCAGGTAACGGATCAAGCGTACCTCGTCTTCTTCCAAGAATCGCTGAACCACGTCCATCAACTGTCCTCGCCTGATCGTGTCAAAGGCACGTGACATGTCGATGCCCAGTATGCTGAATGACCAGTGGTACCGCTGGGTCGTAGCTGCTAACCACCGATGGCACCAGACCACATCAGCTGTTGACCTTCCTGCACGAAAACCACTTTGGTTCAGTGATAGGAAATCGTTTACGGCTGGCGAGATGCGCTTGAGGACTACCAGCGACATGACTTTGCGTAGAGTTGTCAGGAGGATGATCGGTCGCAGACTGGTTAAAGCACCCACCGGCTTTCCGGGCTTCTGGAGAGGTATTAGTGTGCCATGACCGATGAATGGCTCTACCCGGTGTTGCTGAAATAGGCTGTTGATGCATCGGCTTATGACGGGAGCAGTGGCATCGGCTGAGTACTTCAACAGCTCACCCGGGATGTTGTCGGGTCCTGCAGCTCTACCGTTGTTGAGTCTTGCTAGTGCTGTTTTCACTTCCTCCGTTGAAACGGGATGCTGCAGCGGTCGAGGTTCCCCAGTGAAGGATCCAAATTGCTGAATTGCAGAGTCACTGAGCTGCGATGAGAAATGATTCTTAATCTCCAAGCTTGCTTGCTTATCATTACATATGATCTTGCCCTGGCTGTCCTTAACGACGACTTTCTGCGATGGCTTTCGCCGGAGCAAGTGTACAGCTTGGAACATCTGGGCCCCATCCTTGAGCCTCTCTATCTCCTCTGCTCGCAATAATATGCGATTTGAAACTCGGGTATTGAGCCAATAATAAATGTAGAAAGGTAAAGGACATATGGAAACGAGTTAAGAGTAACTCTCCACCACTGTAACTAGATACTGAGTAACTCTCCACCACTGTAACTAGATACTATATACAGTCAGAAAGTGCAACAACTAGGCACAAAACTGACAGAGTACTGAGACATTCGACGTCCTGACACCTAGCTTCAACACATCTCCGTAGCGCTAACCGACAGCCTTCCAACTTGGAAGGTTCAAGGTTATGGAAAGACCAAAGAGGGGAAGGCAAGCGCAACGAAAACGAGCACAAGCTACAGTCCCAACGGAACAAAGAATGTCGATTGTCACTGGACGATGACGAGACCAGTAGGCGATTTGACAAAGCGGTCACTTTTTACGTGTTTGGCATGCACTGCATTTGACTGTGTGAATGCACAGGCGTTGCAAGTGGCTTGTACGGTCATGTAAACGCGAATTTTTGTACCGTGTGTGAATGCAGCCTTAACAATGAATTTTAAAAGGTGTCAGACTACCCAAAAAGCGCTGAAAAATCGAATTTGTAAATTCATATTGAGTGCTACGTCAGTTGAAAGAGCATGAATAGCTGCAAATTCTCTGAAAATTGTGTCCCGATCTGACCGGCCGTTCAAGAGTTATGGCCGAAAATGTGCCCTTGCAAGGAAAGATTTTTTTGTTGCACGCTGTCATTTGTTGGCAGCACTGTATTTGAATGTGAGCAGACCGTGCGCAACTTGTCGTATCATGGAAACACGTGAAAGTGTGCAGAATTTTGCTCCAAGTCCAAAAAATCAGGTTTTTGAGCCACGTATTGGGCTGCACGGCGGCGGGCGAAGCCCGCCGCCGTGCAGCAGGACTTTTGCCAGCGCCCTCGTGACGTTGCAGATATGTTGCTTGATTATTGTAGTTGACGTTGATTTAGTGACTTTGGCAAGTTTGAGTTGTGTCAAGAAGTCAGGTAGGATTCAGTACTAGGCAGTAGTGAAACGTGAGTGGTAGTCTTTGCCGGTTTCTGAGGGTATCCTGGATTTGGTGTGCAGCGCTGTGGAAATGGCTTGCTGTGGAGGTCCCAGCACTGGATGTTGTATCAAAGGTACGACGACCTCGTAGCACGTGCTAAACCTAAAAAAAATTCAAAAATTGACTTGGGTCTGTGGGAGTGTGTGAGAGAACGCCCACTCGTTCCGTTGTGACAGATTCCAGGGCCTCGTTGAGGGGCCCTACCCCATCACCCATGGCTGCTTCTGGACTTGTTCTAGGTTTGAGTCCCGCGCACGAACAGAATGAGCACGAAAATGTGAAAAAATTGTAAATGCATTTGTTTGGCTCCTGGGTGGCTCGCACACCGTGGCACTACTGATGCCAGACATTTGAGTTTTCCGGCCTGGAAAGCCTGTCAGTGAGGCGCAAGAACTTGTAAATCATGTCCTGAGGGCCAGCATAGTGGCAGGAGTGTGTGGTCAAAAGTTCACTCAAATCCATTGAGAAACACCAAAGTTACGGTCAATTGAATGCCATATGAAATTTATGGGTAGGCTGCCCCCTAAGGTGGCTCCTACCCCTCGCGTCCAATTTTTTTTTTGTTGGAAACGTGGCTACAAACGATTGTACTTTGTTTCGTACTGTTGTGCCCAGCGCGGGCTTGCGACTAGTTGGTTTGGAGGTGACAGCGTTGCGAATGACCGAGAGTCCTCGACGTCTGTCTCACCGTCCAGGAGCGACACTGACTCACGCTGCTATCTGGTGTTCACGAGGTGTTTATCGCGCTGGAAGCGGAGCGTCTCTGTAAGTTTGTATCCCTGGTGATGTTTGTGCCTGGAGAGCACTATATAAGTGGTGCTCTTCAGGCACAATCTTCCTCAGCCTACTCAAGCTCAACTGATGAGGGGTGAATTCCCCGAAACACTGTGTATTGAGCAGGGAGTGGTGCTTTCTTGCAGGTTTGCCGAGTCGAAGGTTCGATGGACTTCTCGTGTGCTCTGGATGGCAGTCGTGAGTCAGTCAAGTGTCAAGTAAAGTCGGCGGAATAGCGCGAGCTCCGGTGTGGGGAGCAAACCTTTCTTACAAATCATCGCCGAAGTCGCAACCACTACTTCGTATTATCTAGTGTACGGAGACAAATTTTTATCAAGTTCTACAGGCCGGTTTCACTCGGGGGAGGGGCCAAACATAGCATACTCACAATTGCCAATTTAGGCCAAAAAATACCGGAAAACCACTTTTTTGGCCGTAGCACTGGTAGTTACCACATTTTTCTTGATGTCCAACATCAGGACAGTACTCAGTAGTATACTTGCTAAATATCAGCATAAGCTGTAGATGTGGGTAGATATCTGCTAGAAGGTGACCTTTTTTCTCTTTTCGGAATCATCCCATTTCAGCGCACACGTCCCACATATTAGCCCCGCCCACAAGTATTTGACACTGGACTTGCCCTGTATTCGATGGTTATGCTATCATAACCTAATAATGGTACTTTGTAGCAAGTTTGAGAAGGTTCTACCGAAGGTAACTCTTGACATATAACTTTGAAGTTTCAAGTGATGCCATATTTCAAGAATCAGCACATTGCACTGGGACATTGTCCAACGCCTTATAACCCCTGACTCCACCATATGACAGACACGTGTCTTACAATAATTGATTGCAACATCTTCCGAACATAGTAGTAGAGCTTTGGATCAAGTTTTAGCAGTTTCCACTGAAGCTAACTACCAAAATAGAACTTTGATGAAGTCGCCCACATACTAAATGCCATAGCTGAGCATGTGCATTGAGTGTACGGTCTAAAGGTTTTCACAACTAGCTCCAATGCTGCGGGTACGTGTCTTACATTACTTGATTGCAACATCTTCAGAACATAGTAGTAGAGCTTTGGATCAAGTTTAGACAGTTTCTACCGAAGCTAACTACCAAAATAGAACTTTGAAGTCGCCCACATACTAAATGCTATAGCTGAGCATGTGCATTGAGTGAATGGTCTAAAGGTTTTCACAACTAGCTCCAATGCTGCGGGTACGTGTCTTACATTACTTGATTGCAACATCTTCAGAACATAGTAGTAGAGCTTTGGATCAAGTTTAGACAGTTTCTACCGAAGCTAACTACCAAAATAGAACTTTGAAGTCGCCCACATACCGGTACTAAATGCCACACATGTAGCTGAGCATGTGTATTGAGTGTACATGTATGCTCTAGTGTTTTTCACAACTTTCTCCAACATGAAGCCAAAAGTGATGTGGAATTTGTTGCCTGCTTTGTACAAAACATAGTGCTGAAGCAATGCACCTTGGGCACTTTTTACTGGTAATGTAATTATTATATTATACAGTGTTTGATGCCAACATAGCAAGCAATACTTCTATACTAAATGCGTATTCCACTGGGTATGGTCCAATGGCTTTTCACTTCACATCTAGCCACTGTTCTTCGTGCATTACTTGAATGCTTAGCCGGTCTCCGTGGTAATGAAGCTAAGAGCCACACTGGAGAAGTTTCTACTGAAGCTAACTATCAAAAATATAAAATTTCCAAGATGCTACTACACTGTATTACATCAAGTAGCTGTGTGCAATGCCACTCTGTTGAACACAGTAAGCAAAATCGAGTCACTAAAACCCTATTTGCCAGATATAAGCTGCTGAGACTGATAGCAGCTGTATGATCTGATATGGATGGCGGTTCCACACTGACCAGCACATGTACACGCGCACAGGCAGAAGAACACACAAGTAATACACCTAACGTTACTTCGAAGTACATCATGTAAATACAAGCGTATATACAAGCATCACTCCTGTTCTCCACAACTGGCAGTCCTGGGCCACTCCAGCTGGTCAGAGTGCAATAATTTCTGCAGCAGGCTTGACTTGGAAAGCTAATCACAACTGACATGGCTGCAACATGAGTATTACCAGCGCTTTTACAGTGCTACTTGTATTATATTCTTGTCAATCCATTGTGGTGCGGCATGGCACTCATTTTCAACAACCGAGTGTATGTCATTAGTTGCATATCCAACGCCAGCAGAAAAAGAGGGGGTGGAGGCAGATTCCTGCGCTGAACTTTTTTTGGCCGTGGACGCCGCACCCCGTCGGGATCTGCAATTATTATTTCGCATATCATAGTGCTGTAGTAACCGTTGTGTTGGCTTCGTCCATTGCTGTTGCCGTCCTGGAACCTTGCCTAGCTGTCGTACTGTCCCTGGTCGCATTGGCTTCTGTTTGACGACGGTTGAACTTTGAATCGAGAGGCTATTCTCAAGGTAAGAATGCTACGTTTCCCGAAACTGAATTGCGCGTCGAGTCTCTGCTCTTTGCGACTGATGTCTTCTTGCGCTGTGAAATTTTGTCATCGCAATCATGTAGTACAAATCCTGTATACCGCGTAAGTTAGTTAGTTAGTTAGTTAGTTCATGAGTTATGAGAGCAGTATGTTTCTGTGTAGACTCGCATGGTCTGTCCAAAGCTTGTTGAATGAATGACCGAGGTCGGAGAGGCGGAGGAGCGCAGATTTTGATTTTTTCCACGGGGCCGGCCTGGGTGGATCGGCGGCTCTCGGCGCATTGTCTTTTTGGACACGTGTACATTGAGACTGATGACGTCATCACTCCAGATGCTGTACATAATATACAGTAAGTTGCTTGTGGTCGCTCGACGTCATTAGAAGCGATTGTACCCTATTGTAGACGTGGCTAGAAGTTGTACAGAATTGTCTGGTCGGGCGAAACATGCAGCGTTGGCGATATGCCACGATAACCGCCGAATCCGGGCCCCAGATACACTTTAAAAAACTACATCGTCTTGAGTCGTTGAGAGTTGTATGTGCGCCATCTTGACGAACTCTCCATGATGGTCCAGGATTGAGCAGCTTGGAGAGGCTGTATTCACACAGCATAGCACGTGTGCGGGCGATCTCTAGCGCTAGCGGAGGTCGAAGGAACAGCAGCCGAACATGTCGGTTGCAAAATAATATCATACATACTGTGGAGATTGGATATAACGAATCAAATCGAGTTTAGCGACACAATTCTGTTGCCCAAGTCGTTTAGCAAGTCCTTTCTGTACATTATGGATCGGGTATAACGACCTCGAAAATAACGACAGATCGAATTTACTGAGACTTTTTTGGCGCCCGAAGACCTGAAAAACAGTGAATAGGTATGAGGTCAAGAGGCCAGGTTAGTTAATTAGGTGAACAGAAAATTTAGGTACAAAGAAGCAGTGCCCTTTTGGATTATGTGTGTTAGTGTTTATTTGGTTATTGACATTTTAGGTATGAAACAGATGAACTGAAAGTACCCGAAAATAAAAATAAATACACTGAAAATGTGTAAAACTACAGTTTGTGCTTTCCCTCATTCTTGTGTTTCTATGCGCAGTGTTGTAACTCGGCATGGCAGGTGAACGGGATTTGAGACCAAAAGGGCCAGTTGCGTACTATCCTGATCCTGTTCTGTCAAGTTTGATCAACGAAGGTTAGCTACCGCGCGCGCGCGCGCGCGCGTGTGTGTGTGTGTGTGTGTGTGTGTGTGTGTGTGTGTGTGTGTGTGTGTGTGTGTGTTGTTATCGAATTCCTTCACACTCAAGCACCCAAATACGGCTCCACACACTCAAGCACCCAAATACGGCTTGTTTACAGGAGTCTAAAAGGAGAGTAAAGAAGATCCACAACAGCCAGCATGATGCCGCGAGGTTCATGCCCTCACCGTGCATCAAAGAACCATAGCAAAAATGGCGCACAGCATGATCAGATCACATGATCATGATCTGATCAGCGATTCAAAGCGAGTGAACATCTTCTTCTTTACTTATAAAGAAGAGGCACCTGTGACGTGTGTTTGTGTGTGTGTCACGCAGAAGCGCTGCGGAGCAGCGCTGCCCTGATCGCGTGCGAACAGTGTAGCTAGCGGCCGCAGAAGCACTGAGCACTCGAAGCGTGCGAATCGTGTAGCTAGCGGAAGCAGCCACAGAAGAACTAGCACTGAGCACGCGAAGCGCTAGCGTGCGAATCGTGTAGCCACCACCACGTGCTGAGCACGCGAAGCGTGCGAACAGTGTAGGTATAGGTAGCAGACACGATCAGTACGAGTAGCAGTACTAGTAGCAGCCGCGCGCAGAAGCACTGAGCACGCGAAGCGTGCGAATCGTGTAGCCACCTAGCCACAAGATTATTGTGAAGCGCATCCAGCGACATGTAATTGAAGCTGAGATTTTGACTGGGTCGGGTGTAGGAGAACCGGTGTACATACCGAAAATACCCACGACATCCACCAATCTGCCATTCCAACTTCGACGTGTCCAGTTCCCACTCCGTGTCTGCTTTTGCATGACCATAAACAAGTCCCAAGGGCAGTCCCTGAAGGTTGTTGGTTTGGACCTAACAACACCATGCTTTGCTCATGGCCAGTTTTATGTGGGTTGCTCCCGGGTAGGTAATCCAGACAACCTTCACATTTTGTGCAATAACGGCAAAACGAGAAATGTAGTTTACCCGGCTGCACTACAGTGACTGCACGTCTGCGGGTGTGCCGCAGTAGTCAGTACTTTGCCGACGATTTGTTGTCATGGCTGACTAATCCCAATAACTGAGAACTATATTATGTGATTCCATTCACTCACCATGCTGCGCATTACTGTTCGCATTATTGTTCGAGGATGAAGCATCCCATCATTCCATATGCTGAACACAAGTACACTCTCTAATAACTGAGAACTCTATACGTGATTCCATTCACTCACCATGCTGCGCATTACTGTTCGCATTATTGTTCGAGGATGAAGCATCCCATCATCCCATATGCTGAACACAAGTACACTCTCTATGTCCAAGCTGCCACATGTACATGTACGTACATGTCTCAACATGCCTAAGGCACAATTAAATCCCAATAATTGGATGAGCCTTCACTATTGTAAATCTCAGTTCTATAAGTGCTGATAAACAACTACCCGGTCATGCAGTGTTACACAGCAATGATTATGTGCTGTTCATGTACTTGCTTCACCCGCATGCCACGTTCGGGCAACGCTGGCCGGGTGCTGCTACTTATACTAGAAGAGGCACCTGTGAGGTGTGTTTGTGTGTGTGTCACGCAGAAGCGCTGCGGAGCAGCGCTGCCCTAGGCCCTGACTCAGCACGCGAAGCGTGCGAACAGTGTAGCTAGCGGCCGCAGAAGCACTGAGCATGCGAAGCGTGCGAATCGTGTAGCTAGCGCCGTAGCGGAAGCAGCCACAGCTAGCTGAAGCACTGAGCACGCGAAGTAAAGCGTGCGAATCGTGTAGCTACCACCACGTGCTGAGCACGAGAAGCGTGCGAACAGTGTAGGTAGCAGACACGATCAGTAGTACGAGTAGCATGCTACTGCTATAGCAGTAGCAGCCGGCCGCGCGCAGAAGCACTGAGCACGCGAAGCGTGCGAATCGTGTAGCCACCTAGCCTAGGCCATAGGCATAGGTAGCACTAGCAGCCGCACAAGCGCTGCGGACCACGTGAACCGTTCTCTGCAACAAAAGGATACAAAAGATCTGCACTGACTGCACTCTGCATCTGATCTGCAGTGAAGAGCGCATCGCACTTTTGTTCGTAAGTTTATGAATGTTTTGAGCCGCTTCATCCGCCACCAGGTGATGGACAACCCTGACCAGCCTCCCGAAGGCGTAACAGACGTCCCTCCTTCTCCTTCCAACGATGAAGAACCTCCCTCACCAGGACTTCAGCGGTCTGGGAAAAGACGCCGCCGGTCCTCATCAATAACGTCGTCCGACGATCAAGAGGCCATTGCCCGCAGACGCGAACAAGCCAGGGTTCGAAAGCAGAGGGAAAGGTCAAAGGAAACTGAAGAACAGGCTGATCGCCGCAGACTTCTAAATCGTCGACAAACTGCTGCGACACGCTCTCAGGAGACGCATGAACAAACTCAAGAACGTAGAGACCGTAACTGCCGCCGAGCTGCTGAGGCACGTTCGCATGAGACACCTGAGCAGGCAGACCATCGCCGAAGTCAAAGCCGTATGCAAGTTGCCAGAGCGAGGTCACTCGAGACGCAAGGGGACACGGAGGTACGAAGAAGCCAAAATGCTCAGCGGGTGGGAGCACCCCCGGATGAAAATGCATCCGCCACAGGGCCAGATCCCCACGTACAGCCTATGGCCACTACGAGAGCAGGTGAGGGTACTGGTAATTTCACCCGTAACAATTACATACAGACCATTAAACCAGATATCTGGGGTAAACTGGGCTTCCATTACGACAGCATTTGGACTATCCCACTCACAGGTCCATCACATGTCCATAGTCATTAGGTGGCATGAACGTCCTGTGTAAGCAGCGTGCGAATCGTGTAGCTAGCGGAAGCAGCCACAGAAGCACTGAGCACGGCTGTCCGCGGCTGACCAGATTACAATATGGCGTCGTTCCACCGGGTTTTAGAGAAGTTTTGGAAACTCGATGCGAATCGGTAAATTCTTGTGAATAGTGACAAAACCAAGTTGGTTTTCAGTATGATTCGACACAAAAAACGCAAACAGTTGAAGATCGTTTGAAAATTTGAAAGAGGAGCATGATCTGGTGCTCCAAATGTTTTTCTTTGGAGCGTTGGAAATACAAAACACGAAGACAGACATTGCTGTCACCACGCTGTCTTCTTACCTGTTTACGAGGAGACTGGACCTTGGTCCTCGGCTTTCCTCTTCTGTGGACGAGGAGCCAGCGTACTGTCTTCTTTGGTGGTTGTTAGCAGATGCTGCTCGGCGACAACTTTCAGCCTGGCGAGGTCTCCTGGTATGTTTTTATAGATGGCGTTGAGGGTGTTGAGACTGGCGTGCAAGCTCTCTGCCCCTTGCTCCGCGAGCAGGCCCAGACCAACGCCAAGTTTCCTGATGAGCGGCACCGTATGATTCTCTAACAGGTGAAGTTTCGGCGTGATGTTTCCAAGTCGCCGTGCCACAACGTGTCGTCTGCACATACTCAAGAAGCGCCAAACTTCAGACTCCAGCTTATCCATCTCGTCTGCTGAAACTGCCTGGCTGTGACTGAAGATAGCTCGACAAGAAGCGTAGCTGTTCATCAGATTCTCGTGTAAAGATGCTATTGTTTGGGCCTCCTCCGCCAGGACTGGACACCTGGACGTGATGACTGGTACGTGAGCATGGCTGATGGCAGCGACCACGGTGGGCTTCAAGGCTTGGTGGACGTGATTGCCGATGAAAGCACCACCGTGGTACACTTGACGTTCAATCTTGTGGTGTTGGAGAACAGGCTCCACAGAGGCTACGCATGGGCCACTGAAGTCCTTACTGCGGCATAGCTTGGCAATTTCGTCCTTCAAGGCGTCGACAGTCGAAGTGTGTTGCTGGGTCTTCGTAACTGCTGCCTGACATGTTTGCTGTAGAGTAGTCACCAATTCCAGTAACGCCTGTTCCGCTTGGTTCTGGATGTGGAGAGCTACAAATTGCATCTGTTGTTGAACCATTTGCTGTTCGTTGACGGCTTGGTCAAGTTGCAACTGTGCGCAGCGGAGTTTCTCGTGGAGGGCACACAACTTGGTGAACGTACCAGCATCGTTGGTGTCAGCATTGCATTTCGAAGCAAGCTTCGAGTCCAGTTCCTGCAGGTCCTTCAGAAGGGCTTCAAACATCCATGTGTAGATGCCCAAGTCGAGATGCAGCACCGGGATGATTGCATTTTCAACGGGCACTGGCAATATGCACGGACGAATGACATTGTTATAGTGCTTTGCCTGTGATATCTGCGAGCCAGCTTCAGAAAATCTGCCGTAATCATCAGCCAATGTAGTCAGTGTGCGTGCCTGTCTATGCGCATCTGTTCTGTCATCACTTGGATTGGCCATCTCCTTCTTCGGACACAAACAGTGCAAGCATGGACGCAGTCCGCCAGAACCTGACAGCCCGTAGTTCATAGTCTGAAATTCGTAGTCGCCGAACATGTACACTCTCAGCTGCCTGCCGTTCCATACCGTGCTTTGCAAATGCTCAATCTGTGGAGCATACTGTCCAAGAGCAGTCTTCAAATTGGCCGGAGTGTCTTTCTCCTCGAATATGCACAGTGGAATGGTGTTGTGCGTTGCGTTCGGTGCTAGTACGTTGGCGATCTGCAAACTTAACTTAAAGTTGCCTCCTCCGTGATCACCGCCAATCTTGAGCCATACTTCGGACTGTGGAATCGTGCCTGAATGCCATGTCAAGCTGTCACTCTCATTGAGGATGTCGAGGAAGTGCATGACAACAGCGACAAGGTCCGGAAAAAATACAGTGGCAGCCATGGAGACATCGCCATTCCGCTTCGACATCGGCAGCTCTGTAGCGGTGTAGCTGGGCAGCGTCTTCGCGATGAACTCTCGTATAGAACGCTCAGACTCCAACTTTACTCCGAAGACCTTGAGCCACTGCCGCAGCTTCCTCAATTGGCTCCATGGCAGTCGGAGGTCTGCCTTGATGGCCAGCGCGGTGCCAGGCGAAGGTGAACTACACTTCAAGCCAGCTTCCTGCAAGAGCTCCTCCTGTGCAGCTGATGAGAGCCGCTTCAGCCCAGCAATCATTTGCACTCGAGCTCCATCCGATCCACCACAAACGGACTCAGCAATTCGGGTCAGCTCAGCAGCGCGGCGTTTGAGTGTTGAGGCAGACGCATCGGTTGACGGTACACTGCACTCTGGTGTTAGCTGGTAAACTTGCGGTTTGCCCCTGCCTCCCTCGCCAGTTTTCACCTCCAGCCTGCCACCCTCTGCCCTAGCCGTGACCAGACGTGCAGTGAGGTTGGTTGCCACATTGCCCTTCAACTTCGACGGAGAAGCACTTAGAACCTCAGCCACTGTTGACGATGGGCGCACTGAGCGGATAGGTGTCGTGCTCGGCGGCGGGCTACGTGCTGTGCTACATGATGGCGTCTCTGCGGGATTGAACGGGCACATGTTGACATGACGTTGCAAGTCATGCAGCGGCACGACTTCAGGACATCCACGTAGCGATGGCTCGTGGAAGTCGCAGTGTATGGACTGGCTGCTGACAACCCTGGCTAGACTAATGCTGGGCGTGCGCATCGATGATGCAGCCATGTCAGCGCTGCAAGACTTGCATGTGTTATTCGTGCTGAGCCATTCGCTTATGCACTCTGCACAACTCAGCTCATTGCAGCATGCTGTTTCCAGGATACCGTCTGCGGCATTCTGACAAATGATGCAAATTTGCACCGCATTTCTGTCCAAAAATCTGTCCCTGTCAAGCGGCAGTATTGCACGATGTTGTCGCGCTGCTCTGGATTGTATGCATTCTGCACTGATATCTAGACCACTTACACTGCTGCCGGCTGCGTGTGCAGGTGATCCATCATCACTCTGGTGGCTGGGTGCTGTCAGGAGTGCGGCACCTCGCAATGCTGTTTTTGGTTTTGCATGGTGCGCGCTTGCGCCCCTTTTTTTCTGGCTTGCACACACAGAGCAGTTTGTGCGATGGTGTGGCTCCCATTTGGTGACAGGTCCACAGCCACCTCCACAATGTTCTGCCTTTCTACTGGCTCTCTTTAGGGCTCGCTCGCACAGAATACAGATGTATGGTGGGTGGATGTCTGGGCAATCTTTCGAGATATCAATGCCATGTACAGATTTCAGCAGATCACTATATTTTTCCACACTATATCTGGTAGACTGCTTGAAACAGGAAAACTTTCTGCCACCGACTCGGCAGACTTCTTGCAGCAGCGATTTATGCTCATCCATGATCACTCTACGTCCTCACAACAACTGGAGAGTAACACAATTGCAGTTACGATCCAGTAAGTGTGGGAAATACCAAAAGTGTGGGAATATTGCAAACGCAAGTCACACGGAATTGATGCACGTCACGGAACGAAATTTTCTACAGCACCAGAACGGACACTTACCTACCCGATTCCAAATTATCTAAACGATACTCAAATCTGGGGATACTATTTGGGGCACAAACGTTGGCTCAAATTCTGCACGACGAACGTCCCAGGAGAGGAAAACAAACGTCCTCCAGAGACAAGGAAACAAATCGAAGCAGTGGTCGCGCGGCATGTACGCGGAGCTGAGGGAAAGGCAAAGCTGAAAAATCGAAAACTCAGGGCAAACCAAGCTGATTGGAGACGAAAAGTGGCGAAGTCTGTGGAATACTTAGCTGTCTAAAGCAATTCCTGGACGAAAATCATGAATTTTTACGCGTTCTCGGCCGCCATATTAAATGGGCCAAAATCGCGCAAAAAAACAGCCGTGTGAGCACGCGAAGCGTGCGAATCGTGTAGCCACCACCTGAGCACGTGTGCTGTTCATGTACTTGCTTCACCCGCATGCCACGTTCGGCCAGGCAAAGCTGGCCAGGTGCTGCTAGTATGATACTAAATTATGTGAATCTTTCGAAAATCTACGATGTGAAAACATCGTACGTTTAGAGAATTTGAACAAGATCGAAGGGGAAGAGTGATTCCTTTGTAATGAACTGCGAATCATGCAATTCCATTACCATGTGTGTGCGGTGTGTGTGCATGTGTGTGCGTTTGGGTTTGGGTTTGGGTTTGTGTGTGTTGTGTGTGTGTGTGTGTGTGTGTGTGTGTGTGTGTGTGTGTGTGTGTGTGTGTGCGTGTGCGTGCGTGCGTGCGTGTGTGTAGGTGTGTATAGGTGTGTGTAGGTGTGTGTGTGTGTTTAGGTGTGTGTGTGGGGGGGGGTGTTTGCGTGTCTGTGGGTGCGTGTGTTGCCGCTGCAACACAACGTGAGCAAAGATAAGGTAGACTAGTCTCTTACGGACAGAAACCTCGCCAGCTGTTCTAGCCCATTGCGCATAGCCAAAATAATATGGAAGGTACGAGTAATGCATGTGAGTACACTGGCATCAGCAATGCACTGTTCACTGTTCAACACCCCAGGCGACCATGCCCAGGTGGCTGCGTGGGGTGTTCATGGTACAAATTACGTCATTAATGGGCATATTGTTTGTTTCGCTGTGTCTGTGTTTGCAGCTAAGCACGTGTCGACGATGACTGCCCCTGAGCTCCAACACGGCAAGCGTAGTCACCACCAGCAGCAGCAACAGCAGAGTAGTAGTAATGGCACGTGGACAGGGCCCACTGAGCACACGTCCGAGCGACGCAACAGCGGCAGCAGCAGCAGCGGCAGTGGCGGCGGTGCCTCGACTGCCGCCAACGGCCGTGGTGTGCGCGCGACGGACAAGCAGAGCAGCGGCGGTGGCCTGCTGTCGCCCGATGGACAGCGACGCAGTACGTAAACACAACCCTTGTACATGTACAGTGCGTATCGCCTATAGGGTTGGCAGCTACTGTATATTAGTGAACGGGCTAGGTAAAAATGGTGACTTAGGACCCGACCCGTTCACTATATTATTATTTTATTAAGCAGAAATATTCGTCTGAATTTAATTTCGCCTTTTCGTCCAAGGAGCTTTTGGACTAAATTAAATGCCGGACTAATGTCGATTTGCCCAGCTTTTCAATACACTCTTGTGATCCGTGGACGAAATTTCCACCCGGACCAACTCCCTTTCTTTGGAGTTGGACGAAATTATTGACCGACGAAATGTTCTGGCTGTACAGAATCAAGAGTACATAACCCCCCAGAGTGTGCAACGCCTGATCCAGCTCTGCATAGGGTCTTGGTCGAGCGTAATCGGATCTTTGCGTCATAATACCGTACACATCTGAGGGGAACCCGGGGAGTCGCGGGTACTCTCGGATCAAAAACAATGGTGCCCTGCCTCGAGACCGGCCTTGCGCTGGTGTGGAGTGTACGCATGACATCAGAAGATCCGATTCCGCTCGACCAAGACCCTATGGAAGAGCTGGGTCGGCGTTGCACACTCTGGGGGGTTATGTACTCTTGACAGAATGTAGTAAAATACCGGCCTTTAAGTGATCATTCATTTCCATTTTATACCATGACTATGATCAAGAGTACATAACCAAGAGTGTGCAAATCGACGATCCCCCAGCCCACGGCGGAAATTTTTTATGACATCAGTCTTTGGCGGCTGTTTGGCTCGCTGATGCCATCATGCGTAGCGAGAGATCAAAGTACAAAGAATTTGTACATCACAGCTACGGTAGTCGAAGCAGAACAACGGACGATAGATCGATGTGTCCTGAACCTGGTGAACTCTCACCGTATTTACAAAAAATGTGCGGGAAAGCATACGCACTTGATCATACTTCTGCCAAAGAACGATGCAATACAAAAAATCAAGCACTCTTCAGCCTCGGGCAGTTTGCCAGTTTGCCAAACCTTTTCTCTATAAACTAGAGAAATGCATGTGTATGTGTGTTCATGTGTGTTTGACTGTTCGCACTTATGTGTATGTGTGTGCATGTGTATGCATATGTGTGTGTTTGTGTGTGTGTTTGTGTCTGCGTGTGCATGTGTATGCGTGTGTGTTTGCACGCGTGTGTGTTTGCACGCATGCGTGTTCGTCTGCACGTGAACAGACGAGCCGGTCGTGCGCTTCAAGCGCAAGTACGCCGGCCAGCAGCTGGAGGTGACGTGCAACGGGCAGCGCGCCATTCTGGACGTGGACAACCTGCCCGATGCCGTGGGTTCCATGATGCACGCCAAGCGCCAGTGCGTCGAGTACAACGGGCGCATGATGACGCCCACCGAGTTCGAGACGGCCACGGGCTACGGCTCGCGCAAGAACTGGCGCAGCAGCGTGCGCATGGGCAACCAGTCCATGAAACAGATACTGGACTCGCTGTGCAACGAAGAGTTCTCCTTCAATGTAGACTCCGAGGTAAGCTTCCACAGTCACTGGTTTTAAGGACTGCAGTTGCCATGCATACTGATTCAACACTGCAGTTTATTTTTGTTTATTTTTTTCACCTTCCCATGGGCAGGGAATAGAGGCCAATATGGAGGGAGGGGGTAAGTGCGATGGATATTGGTTAAAGACTGCAGTTGTCATGGATACTGGTTAAAGACTGCAGTAGAATGGTTTCTGGTTGCCGTACTAGCCTTGTTGTAGGACAGGTATTGTAGTGAAATGCTACCCAATGGCCAATGGAGCTTTACACTTGGTTCAAAATCTGGTAACGTATTAAAAAGAATGAAGTTTGCACATGCTCGTCACCACCGATGAATTTGTTTCTTCTGCCTTGCCGTGTGTGTGTGTGTGTGTGTGTGTTTGTGTGTGTGTGTGTGTGTGTGTGTGTGTATGTGTGTGTGCGTATGTGTGTGTGTGTATGTGTGTGTGTGTGTGTGTGTGTGTGTGTGTGTGTGTGTGTGTGTGTGTGTGTGTGTGTGCATGGATGTGTGAACATGCGTGTGCAGCAGCGGAAATCGGCGTTCAGCCCGGCGTCCACCTCCACTCAGAGCCAGAAGCACCAGCGCTCCTCCTCGGTCAGCACGGCTAGCAGCGTCAAGTCCCCCGTCGCTCATAGCAACGGTGTAACTCAGTCGTCGGCACCGTGTACCCCCGCCCAATCAACGCTGGCCACCGTGCTCACCTCGTTCTCCAACGATCACCTGCAGAGACGAGTTCAGACCATAGCCGTGCCCAGCAACGAGAACCCCAGCGCCAGCATGTCCGTTTCACCGACGGTGGCGGCGATACGAGGTGGTTCGCCGCACGCCTACGCCCCGTTGCCAAGCTCCTCGGCCCTGCCGTCATCACGACAATCGTCCCCGCCCTCATCCCGCGCTCCGCAGCAGCAGCAGCGATCGCGCGAGGGGAGCAACGGGACGGCGCTGGGCAAGCCGGCCGGCCGCGCCCACGGCTCTCTATCGCCAGGGCAACGCGACCGGCATCACGGTCACAATAGCAAACGCTCTCGCTTCTCGAAGACGGGCGCGGCCGAGAACGGCCTTCCGGACCTGATTCCGGCTCGTTCGGCTCAGCGCACGCCGTCTAATGATTACTTCTCTCCCCAGGAGTCTTCTGCTGCTAGTTCGGACAAGTCGTCGCGATGGCCAGGTGTTGACCTGAAGAGGTCCCCGCCGATCAGACTCGAGTACAGCACAGGTAGGTGCGGAGGCTCTGTTACCATGGGAACAACTAGCTACAAACAAAATTAATTGTCTTGTATGACTTTACAATAGGGCTTGGACTTTGAAAGTGCTATATGGGTCAGCCAGCCCAGAGTCATGGCAGCGCTGACTTTTCGATCCACTTGGATCCATGTGTTTATATGGATGATGCAGGTTTGGGTGGTTTCCGTCGACAGTAGGGTGACACATCCACCGGTAGTAACTTGCCTGGGCGCTCCCACTCATGGTACAGACAAATTCACACCAACATGCGGCACGAGGGGCCAACCCACCCGTATACGGTCAGACCTCGCTTATCCTTTCCTCGTTTATCTGGATCCCTCGCCGTCGGGAAGAAAATCGCTGGTTACAGATGTACAGCATATTCAACATAACCGGTGTTCGGTTATCCGGTTCCCTCCCCCTATCCGGATACAGTAGGTATCGGTTATAGCGTGGGTGTTTGAAAAACGACATTTGATTCTTATTCCCGATATTTCTTACACACGATAAATCACGTGTTACATATCATAATGCACGTGTGACAAATATCATATGCACGTGTGACATATATCATATGCACGTGTGACATAATCATATGCGCATGCGCGCATTGCGCGCACGTTGGCATGTGGACACGTACACATGATACACACGGATCATACTCGCGCGGTCGACCGGTCGTGCTAGGCGACTACAAATATAGACTGCGGAGCAGCAGATACGAGAGAAGTCGGAAGAAAGAGTCCGACTGGACAGAAAAAGTGATTCTCCAATGCTCCCTTGGACATAACTCTCTTTTTGTGTTGAATATTATTGTATTGAGTATGCACAGAGCACAGATGTTATTACTACAGGCGATACACTTTGCACTAATCTGGCATATTTTGCTGCATAAAGCCCATTCTTAGGGCCGATATATTCTACTATGCGATAATACTGCTTGTAAGAATAAATATACACATAAAATAGGTGTTATGATTATGAAAAAATGAGTGTTCATTCTTGTAGGCAGTATATTCTTGTATACGACCACACTATAACCGATACGCACTGTATTTGAGTGGAAAGCGGATGTGTGCGGTTAAGCGAGGTCTGACTGTACTCTATTTTACGACAGGCAGAGCGGATCCAGTTTGACCCCGAAGTCGTTATTTGTTGACTTCTGACATCATCGCGTCCAAGCCCATATGATGCTTCATTTTGTGCACAAAACTCTGAGTGTGTTGAAGCTGTGCCCTGGTCCTTGAGGGGGATGATGTTCCTTTCGATGCGGAAAATTCAGTCTGATGAACTCTTGCGCGAGTCGTAGTTTGGCTTCTCTGAAATGTTGTTATCTCTGTACGTGTGTGTGTGTGTATGTATGTGCATGTGTGTGTGTGTGTATGTATGTGCATGTGTGTGTGTGTGTGTGTGTGTGTGTGCGCACGCTCGTGTGTGCACGCATACATGCGTGTCAATATGCTGTACGTGTGTCTAGATGCGCGTGAGGACGGCATGTCCATCACAGTGTCTGCAGAGCCGGAGGACGCGGATAGCAATGCACAGCTCTACATCATGGAGCCCGGTCCAAGCCACCAGATCGTCACGCCAGTTCATATGCACTGTAAGTTTGTCAGGGGCGTCGCACACGGTGCCGTCACTACGGTATTGACCGTACCACTATTCGCCCCAGGTACCCCGTGAATCAATAGAATGTACTGATTTGGGCTCTGAATTTCCAAAACATTTGGCTCAGCCACCCCTCCCCCACGAGTAAATTGTACTTCCGATGGCTGACCGTACCACACTAAAATACCTTCCGACGCCCCTGTTGGTTATGCCGTGGTGCACAGCAATCAACGGGAGGATGTGGCTGTGGATGTGGCTGCGGATGTGGCCTGCACCTGACAAGCCTCACCAGCACTGTTGCAAAGCCGTTGACTATTTCTATGGTTCATCAGTGTGCTCTTTAGTGCTGCGCAACAGTTTCGTACCAGTTACGCAACTCTTTCATTCTCAGTCAGGAGCTTACAGTCCTTTTCAAAAATATAGGCGCATGGCATTTTTGAAATATTTCAAATTTGGCTGGAGCTTTTCGAGTTCTTTTTTCGGAATATTGCTCAGGCCCTTCCTGCAATTAATCCCATAATAGATTTCCAAGCGATCGGATAGCAAACACCCAATTTCCAATTTTTTTATGCACAAAGTGATCACAGATTGTATGTGGTATAGATGCTGGCCTAACGGTTTTTTTGAAATCACACGTCTATATTGTAGGAGAACACAATCAGTCATGATAAGTTACACAACACCCGAAGTGTATGCAGATGCACAGGCTTGTACGAATTGTCATTGCTGGAGTGCTGATCCAATGCCTCGTCAATTAACACACTACATAATTATTGCAGCAGACGGGCCATGAAGGCCCGTGATACCGAAGTGTGGTGTTGTACGCTCCCTGTGTACTGCACTCAGTGCACATTCTGTCTGTGTAATCATTTCCTGAATGTTGCAGTCACTGGCTGACCAGTTTTTTTGCATATTTTGGACAGCAAATTGTCTCAAAATAGTGACTGTGCTCTTCCTGGTGCACGTGTGTGTGTGTGTGTGTGTGTGTGTGTGTCTGTGTGTCTGTGCATGTGTGTGTGTGTGTGTGTGTGTGTGTGTGTGTGTGTGTCTGTGTCTGTGCATGTGTGTGTCTGTGCATGTGTTTTTATAGCTCCCCCGGAAGCGCTGTCGTCGTCATCGTCGCCATCACTACACGAGGACATGATCGTCGGCCGTAAGTTCCCCGCCGGCCACCCGCACACGTGGACCTGTCACCAGGTGGCTCTCTACCTGCGCTCCTGCAACATGGCCGCCGCAGCACGAGCCTGCGAAGCCGATGAAATCAACGGGCGTGCTCTCCTCCACCTGCGTGAGGAGCACATGCTAAACCGCTTCCGCTTAAAACTGGGAACGGCGCTGAATCTCGTCGAGCTGATCAAGCAGATCAATCTCCATTTCTTTCCGGCAGCGAGCAAGAACGGCTGCTAACGATAGCCATGGCCCTGGCAACGATCACGTGTCATGTAAGAAATGGAAATCCGGCCGCACGTCTAGCGGCCCCAGGGCGCTGGCCATGTAGCCGTGGGTAAGCAGTACACACATGCATGGCTGTATTATTATGCGCTGCTGGTCGCATCGGATCAACATGTGCACTGCATGCAACGTTCTGTATGCGCTGAGGACGCCGGTCTCGGTCAATCGATTGGATGTCCATGTCCACGACAGTAGTTCATGCAGGGATGGGGCATGGCTGTCATGCGAAGCCGTTTGTCATATTAACATGTACACCTTTCTCACTGTTATGACTGCTTCGAAGTACACTGTCTTGTACACATGTACCTCTCTTATCCGGACCTCAACGTTTTAAGGGCATCTCGATATACTGGGTACCCTGCATGCGGGTGAGGTTCAGTGTAGATAATACTACTCTTTTGCCACTTTTTGTGGAAATAGTAACGTCATGGCCGATCTCTGGCCCGGCCCCATCACAGTCACGAACCTTTTCAAAGTGATGGGCAGTGCCGGGATACGAGAGGCACGCGTGTATACACTCATTGCCGAAGATGCGTTGCCATGGTGCAAAAATGGCGTTGGATGGCTACGCCTGAGCGCTCGCGCTGTCATCGCAGCCCACGAGACGTCTTCCTGCTGTGCTTTCTTGACAAATTATTTTGTTTCGCTTTGTCCTTGTTGCTGGAGGGTTTGATTCTTTGAGATACTGTAGAGCGATTTGGAGTTGGTCAGCCGAGAGTAGTCGTGAGAAATGGAGAAAGAACGTGAGAGAACCTGAACTGCGGATAAAGTCGCTCTGTTCCAGCGGAGGCGAGCAGAGAGTTACGATCTCAGTGCCCAGGCACGTCGCTCCTGATTATTTCGAGTGGCTCGATGTGCAAGTGGCACTCGAAACCAGCGCTGTGCAGAGTACCGATGTTCCTGCCAGTGTCGCTGCTTTAGCCGGGCTGGCGCTGGCGTCTCCAGTGCAAGCAGTAGCTAAAACCATTCCTGAACCGGTTCCAGTCAAACAAACTGTCGCTGCAGCTAGTGTTGGTGTTGTTTCTTCGCCTTCAGTGTCCGTGGGGTCAGCCGCAGTGGAATCTGGCACTGACAGCCAACCTGCCAAGAAGCGGAAAAGAACTTCAGGCAAGGGCTACTACTGTGCTGTTCCGCTCTGCAGTAATCGGTCTTTAGATATGTCACTTGCAATTCATCGTTTTCCCAGTGATGCAGAAAGGTGCAAGTTATGGCAATTTGAAATTAGGAGGGATGTGGGATCAAATTTCAAGATCACATCAAACACCAGAGTATGCAGCTCTCATTTCAAACAAGATGATTACGTCGGCAAGCTCCTGTCTGGTGAGGAGCCAGAAAGAAAATGGCTCAACCCCACCGCTGTGCCAACCCAGTTCCAGTGGACGGCAAGTCCTAAACCAGCGAGACGAGTTCTGAAGAGAAAACGTCAAGAGTCTGAGGAGCCACAAGATATTGATGATTCCGGGGTCGTTTCTGTGGTGTCTGATGTCTGTTCGGCTATTGACCCAGCACCGACCCCTGGTCCTGTGCAGGGTTTGCCATGTGATCACAGATATATCAGTGTAAGTGACCCGAGTGAAGTTGATGATCACATGGCTGGCCTAGAAAAAAGACTTCAGTGAAATTAAAAAAGAGTACGAGAGCCTGAAGTGTCGTTCGATCGATTTAGCCAGCATCAGAAACAATCCTGACAAGTTCAGGCACTTCACCGGGCTGCCTAACTGCGCAGTGTTCTCTGCCCTGTTCAAATACCTCGAACCCAAAGCCAAGAGGATGCAAACTTGGCGCGGCCTATCTACCCTTAGACATTTGTATGCCACTGGTCCTCAGCGATGGCCATTAGACGTTTCACCGACACTGGCTGACCATCATCATCACAGAATATGAATTTGTTCCAATAAATACTGCGTGAATGTGAAAAAGATTGTTACATATATTCCACCTGAAATACAAGTTCTATCAACCAACCAAGTATTCCACTTAGCTCAATCTGTGCATTCAGAAATGATTTGTTCCAGTAATAATCTAACATCAGTCCGAAGTTATTATTCAGAAATGTCCAGTGTCTGCTCTAGGACAGCCGGGTACACGTGTACCTGGCGCAACCATTTCAACCGGGTCGGAGCCGGGTACACATGTACCTGGCGCTGTCTCACCAGCCGAGTCACGTGCTTTAACTGGTTGGTTGGTTTATTTTAATTCGGACAATAAACGGGAACTAGGCCCAATGATATAAAGGCGAATGGATAAGCCGCATTTAGAAAAGAGAGGACAGGAATTAGAAAATTACGAAGGAAGAAGAAGTATCTGACACATACAAGCAAGAGTACATGAAAACCGTTTTCATGTACTCTTGATACAAGCCGTGTAGTCAGTCCTTTCAAAGTTCGAAAGTGTAAAGTAGTAACCGGGTCACAGGTGACCCAGTACTATATTTTCAACTGGGTCCAAGCGCCGCCCAACCGGGTGGATTACCCGGCTCACCCGGCGCTGGAGCAGACACTGATGTCTTGTAAGTCAATGTTTTACTATGATGACAGACCATTTTGATCTCTGCCAATTTCTGGTTTGAAGACATAAAAATGATGATTATTGATCCAGAAAGTCGTTAAAAAATCAGTGCAATCGATGACGAGTTTTCGGTTGTTTGTGAGGGGTTGAGAGGTGAGGTGCAATGAAATGTTGCTTTCGTTCACAGTGTAATGTTATTATGTTTGACAAGATGATATAATTCACAAAAGTGAACAGACTTGACGAGGAAAGATCAGAAGAGAAGCCATGATCTAGAAAAACAGTCAGAAGCACGAGCGTGCATGCATACAACATGTCTGTTACGGAAGGTCCAGACAAACTCTGCATGCCATGACTGCAAAAATCATCCAGCTCAAACAGCAAAGCCGCGACATGTGAACAGCACTCTCATTATCCGGAAATGCACTGGCAGTATCCACCGTAGCACACTGGATCGTCCCTGCTGATGCAGACGATACACGTGTAGGCTTGCTTTGATGTATCTTGTGATGGCCAGCATATCGCACGGACGAAACAAAAGTTTGTTCTACCTGCAAACAGGTTTCCCTCCAAATGGTGAAGGTGGTGCTCATCATATAATTGGTACGCACGAAGTTGCTTGTAGCACTGCAAGCTCTCCTTGTCATAATCTTTGTCCGGGGAATTTAACATATAGTGCTTATATTGGCTACAGTGGAGTCTCCAAACCTTGAGAAAAGTGCTTGACAGCCTCAGTAATGAAGAAAGGGATTTTAGTTAGGCGAGATAGAGACCAGCCAGATGTTATGTGTGAAAAGCTTGGTAGCTTCTTGTACGCTGCCATTCCTGGCTTTGGTAATGCAGGCTTGTCCGCCTCCTCGTCTGGAACCCCTTCGCCAGCAGTACTCAAGTGGAAATGTTCAGAGATGAGAAGGTAAAGATCACATCTGGATACACGCCCTTGGTAGGGAATACTGTCTTTGCAAAGTTGGCGCAGCCCTTGCATGCGTAAGCGCATGATATCCCCACAAGAGGTGGGAGCGCGCAGGACAGAGCTGGACAGAAGTGAATGTGTGGCCCCTTCAGTAGCAGCATCAGCTGCTGTTTGCACTGGCCCTGAGCGGCGGGTTTTACAGCAGGTCCAGGAGTGGTTTCAGCTACTAGGTATACTGCTTGCATTGGAGACGCCAGCGCCAGCCCGGCTGAAGCAGCGACACTGGCAGGAACATGGGCACTCTGCGCAGCACTGGTTTCGAGTGCCACTTGCACATCGAGCCCCTTGAAATAATCAGGAGCGACGTGCCTGGGCACTGAGATCGTAACCCTCTGCTCGCCTCCGCTGGAACAGAGCGACTTGATCCGCAGTCCAGGTTCTCTCACATTCTTTCTCCATTTCTCACGACTACTCTCGGCTGACCAACTCCAAATCGCTCTACAGTATCTCAAAGAATCAAACCCTCCAGCAACAAGGACAAAGCGAAACAAATGTCAGGAAAGCACAGCAGGAAGACGTGTCGTGGGCTGCGATGACAGCGCGAGCGCTCAGGCGTAGCCATCCAACGCCATTTTTGCACCATGGCAACACAACTTCGGCAATGAGTGTATAAGCTAACGTTAGCTTATACATGCTTCGCTGTGTGTCGCAATGTGAGCTTACGCCAACGAACAAAAAAACTGAGGAGCTGCACCAAGCCAAAAGAACACCAACTTGTATACATGTAATGTGCTCTTGATAAAACCACACACATGTACGGTAAGGCCACTCTAATAATATCCTGGGCCGGCACCCTGATCTGTCACCTGGGCAACCCACAGACACGGTGAGCCACATCCCAAATGATAAATCAATCTTGAAACTGTCTTCCTATCCCGTGGCAGTCAGCTGAACAAATTCACCACATAAGAACTGCTTAGTCCTCAGGTCCTCTATACATATTTTAACCACGGTTCAACACTAGTCATATTGAACAGCGTTATGCCATGCCAGGCGCAGACAAAACGCCCGCACGAGCGCGCATGCATGTACACATCCGGGTGACACACATTCGTGCGACTTTACATAGCCTGCACTGTCGTTCTATGTCATGGGAGTGAGTGCACACACATTATGTACATGTAGATTGCCTAATTTTGCATACGTAATAAAATCGTATATGTATACACACATGTGCGTGCACATGATACGCATGAGCGTGTGCCAATAGGGCCACATGCCAATTATCGGATTAGTCCGTGAAAGTTGCACGGCACGACAAACTTTCGGACAGTCTAAAGATATGACACGATGAATGTGGAATACCCACCAGTGTGTAAGACCATTTTCATATCTATTTCGCAGCGTCCCTGTTGATATTTGATGTTCTCACTCACAAATTATCAAATTCACCTCCAATGCCATCCAATCTGCGTTCCGCGATACATGTACAGTGAACGTTGTTGAGGAAAGCCATGCAGCAATAAAACAGTCGAGACTCCCAAGCAGAGGATACAATTCAACAGCGTATTGAAGTACGAATTGTTCTAAACAATTTTCAAGACACAATTACAAAATTTGAAGTGCGTCTTGAAACGTGTCTGAAGTGCTTCGATGTATTTACAATGTACCTTCGATCTCCCTGAATCGATCCATCCACAGCTACCTGACGAATTTGCCAGTCAGTGCGGGAGATGATCGAGCAAGTAATAGTTACATGTACATGTATATTTGAAGGTCGCGAGATGTCAGCCTAGTGGCTTTAGGGTAGAAATGCATACATTATAAATGACATGTACATGACTTGATTGCGACTACTAGTACTGTAGTACATGCATGTAAATCATGTAAGCCTCGTCATAAGCTATAATAATTATTAGATTTCCCATGCTTGTAACCTTGTTGTCAGCACTTCTAGAACTAGTACTTCTACCACTTCCTTTTAGTTATTCAATCACGTCGTTGATTCCGGACTATTCCAGACCTTCCACGTCATATGCTTGATGAGTAATGTTGCATAATAATAGATATCTCACCTTCTAGAATACCTCGCTTAGTCATTATGTTTATGTTACGCAATGCTCACTTCATCTACGTGTATAGCAATGATGATCTAGGTTTACCTTCTCCACTACTCTAGAACTTGTAGAAGGATGATTTCGTAATCCTTATCTTACCAACCTTAGTTCTCTACCTTCGCTATAAAAGCTGCTGCCTTTCTAGTTTCTTGCCGATTAAGACCAGCTCTCCGCAGATCAGTTCCCTGTGGATTAGTTTCAGGCTAGATTACAGTGTATTACCTGAGAACTCTTTCTCTCTCTCTCTGAATAAGTGTGCAATTCTGTATGATAACCATTATCCATTACTGCCACCGCTTGCTCTACCGACTGAGTGAAACCGGGACTTAACAGTGGCACTGGCAGGAAATCTACACAAGCGTATTCTGAAATAATTTTCTAAGACTCGGGCATGATTCAAGAGCGGACTTTGATTTCTCCCTTCTTATAGTACGGCCGCTAGGGTTTATCGGGTGTTAGCGGCCGTCGTGAGTTCCCTTCGGGAACGGATACGATAATTTACTTTTTTTTTTTTTTTTTTTAATAGTACGAGCACCAGTCGACATTGCATTCTTGGAAAATCTTCTGCGAGTGCTGCCTTCCCTTTCATAGAAAGAACGAGTGAAGAGGGACACTAGCAGCAGGTTCTAGCTAGGTCGCCAGAATTGCAGAAAAGCGAGAAGACGTTTCCTACAACTGTGATAACTCGCTCGGACAGCGTTCCGGTTAGTCTCGCCCATGGCTGTGTCGTCTCTAACCCTCGGAACGTTTTGTGACAAGTATAGTCACGGCTGGCATAACGCAACTTCACCCAGTCCTAACCCAACACACACATAACCAACTGATCTCGTCAGAGCAGAGAATATGTTCCTGTTTGGAAGAAGAGCACCGAAAGAACCTCTCGCTAAAAGCAGCAGCATGCCATGATATAACACATCGTAGAAAACAGCAAGCAGCGGCAGTAGCGATAGTACTTGCTAAACATGCAGCTGAACTGCAACTTTGTCCGCTGCGCGGAACGGCGATCGGACACGCACACGCACACACGCACACGCACAGGTCTGCGTGATCTAGAAGCGGCTGTCATCATAAGATACGCAAAGTGTGAAAGGGTATTAGAACGGGGCAAGCCTAGACCCGGCGTCTGGACCGCAACATGTACTTGATTAAAAGCATAGCCAGTCAATGGTCAAGCAGGTGCAATCACGCACATCCACACCTAGCTTACTACTACTATAAAGCGAATTCATAACTACAGGTATTGCACTTTCTACTGCAAATGCACAGTCGTGCGCTTCATCTATTGACAGCAGCCAAACCTATCATTTTACAGTCTCACTGGGTAGGTGACCTCGCCGGCACACACCGTATATTATATTGTATAATAACTGTTCCAACTACGGTCCGGAAGACACAGTGTGTCCACGTTCTACGCACAGTAGCTATCAGCAGTAGTTAAAAGTTACAAGCCCTCACTCTCGGGCTATGACATCTCCCCGCGCCTTCGAAAAGACTGCCACGTCCTCGTGGCGACAACATTCGGCTTACCGTCGTCTTCTCAACTGGGTTTGCATTCCAAAGTACTGCGGTGGCCGGACGGTCCTCCCAGCTCGAGTCTGAACCGCAATCTGGGCTGGTTGTGGCGGTGGCTGGTTGACTGGTAGCGGGATCTGCACAACTGGTTGGCCGCCAACACCGTCCACGCCGCCATACGTCTCATGCTGGGCATCCTCATCAGAATCCCAATACAACAAGTCTGTAGGGTCCGGCACATACACATCAGCCGGGGGCGTTTCGACAGACTCAGCATCTTCAGGTTCCTCCACCTCACTCACAGCGTGAAGATGGTTAGGCCTTACTCTACATCGTTTTAGCCTGTTCACGTGCACAATCTGCACCTTGACATTGGCCGCTCGTGTATCTCTCACCCGATACACTACGTCTGACAGCTTCGTTACTATTTCAAACGGCCCTTGCCAGAGCTTGGAGAACTTCGGAGTAGTCCCCACCGGAACTGCTGGTACCAACAACCATACCAGATCTCCTTCTGCGAATGAAGCGGGTACTGCTCCCGAATCATGCAAGTGAGCTTGATGCTTGTGCACGGTTTCCAACTTCTTCCGCACAACTGCATGCACATGCGCTAGCCTTTGTCTCAAATCTCTGACGTAGCTAGGCTCGCATAAGCTGACCATCTCATCAGGTGGTAAGCCATAAGCGACATCCTGTGGCAGACACATCTGTCTACCGAACAGTAGATACGCAGGCGTGTAACCCGTACTCGCCTGAGGCGTGGCTCTGTAAGCCATCAAAACCGCCGGCAAATGCACATCCCAATCTCGCTGATGCACATCGACATAGTGAGAAATCATCTTCTCCAATGTCTGATTAAAACGCTCTACCAACCCATTTCCAGCAGGGTGATAAGCCGTCGTCCTGGTCTTTTTAATACCAAGCATTGAACAGACATCTCTGAACAATCTGGAGTCAAAGTTTTTGCCCTGGTCAGTGTGCACACTCTCCGGTGCTCCAAACCTTGCAACAAACTCACTCACAAACTTTGAAGCTATCGTGGATGCATCCATCCTTTTCAGCGGATACGCTTCAACCCATTTGGTAAAATAGTCAACAATTACCAAAATGTGCTTGTTGCCAGCATCTGTCTCTGGCAATCCGGGAATCAAATCCATTCCAACTCTCTCGAACGGATAACCCGACCAGGTGACCTCTAGTGGTGCGCCACTTCCACGTCCCACAGGTCTCGATCGTCGACTGCACGACGCACAACTACCAATCCAGTCTTCCACATCTCTCTTCATGCCATACCAGAAGAGCTTGGACTGAATCTGGTGATACGTTCTAGTCACACCTAAGTGACCTAGATGATCATGGTACTCACTCAGCACCTGACCGCGCAACGCAACTGGCACCAAAATTTGAAACTTTGTGCCCTCTCCTGCGTTCTCACTGTGCAAAACGCGACATATCACGTCCTCTCGCACCACAAGACATTTTCGTCCTCGGAAATAATGCCTCAGAGCCGGACTCACACCAGTCAAGTCAGGCGAAGATGACCCGGAGCTGAGCCACTCACTCAGCCGTGTCAATTCATGATCACGTTGCTGAGCATCAGCCCAATCAGCTGATGTCCAGTTTCGTCGCCGCACAAAGGGCGTAGGAAGGTCACTCTGGACCGACTCAGCATTCGCCACTGAGCTCCTTTCGTCTGATACCACAGCGATCACCTCATCAGGGACTGTGGTGCCACACCTCTGATCCTGCACTTGTCGAGACAAGCCATCAGCATTGGCATGGACTTTACCTTTCCGATAACGCACCTCGTAATCGAAATCACTCAGAAACTCAAGCCACCGCGCCACGATCGCACTTGGTTCTTTGAAACGGTTCAGGTATTTTAGTGCTTGATGGTCTGTGCGCACGACAAACCTTCGACCCAGCAAATAGCATCTGAAATGCCTAAATGCCCACACTAGTCCGAGGAGTTCACTCTTCGTCGAGCCATAATTCCTCTCTGCAGAGTTCAACCCTCTGCTTGCATACGCAATAGGTCGCTCCCGACCATCTGCGTCGGTCTGGGACAACACAGCTCCCAAACCATGGCCACTTGCGTCCACATCGACTACAAATGGGGGCGCATCGGTCTCAAACCTCGGATACGCTAACGTGGGTGCTGAAGACATCTTCTGTTTCAGCAATTGGAATGCGATCTTACACTCGCCATCCCATGAAAACCTCTGGTTTTGCCTCGTCAGCTTCACCAGCGGCCGAGAAATGAATGCAAAATCCTTCACAAACCGTCGATAGTAGCCACAGAAACCCATAAAAGAACGCACCTCTGCTACGTTCTTTGGGCACCGCCACTCTGACACGGTCTCAATCTTGTCCGGATCGGTGCGCACACCATCCTTCGTGACAACATGACCCAAGAAATTGACTTCTGTCCTCAACAGATGACATTTCGAGGGTTTCAACCGAAGACCAGCCTCCAGTAGTCTTTGGAACACTGCTTCCAGTCGTTCCAAGTGTTCGTCAAACGTCTTTGAGAACACGATAATATCATCGAGGTATACCAGGCACATCTGCCACTGCAAACCTCGCAAAACGGCACTCATCAGCCGTTGAAATGAGCTCGGGCCATTGCACACACCAAATGGCATCACATTGAACTCATAGTGCCCATCAGGCGTGGAAAATGCCGTCTTGGCCTTGTCTGCCTCGTCCATTGGCATCTGATGATACCCAGAGCACAGATCAAGCGTCGAGAAGTACATCGCACCGCCCAACGCGTCCAACGTATCATCAATACGCGGGAGTGGGTATGGATCTTTCACGGTTATTGCATTGACTCTCCGATAATCAACACAGAACCTCGTCGATCCGTCCTTCTTCCGCACCAACACAACTGGTGAAGACCATGGACTGACCGATTCTTCGATCACACCCTGTTCAAGCATGTCGTCAACCAACTTCCGACATGTTTCTCGCGAGCTCCAAGGCAATCTCCTTGCGGGCTCATAAACTGGACCATCACAGCTAGTCCTAATCTCGTGTTTCAACACGTCTGTCCGACCCAGCTCGGACATGTTCATAGCGAATACACATCTGTACTGCTCGACCAAGGTTCTGAGCCTAGCCAACTGCTCAGCCTCAACCACAGGCTGCTCGCTGTTGCCTGTATCAGGTGGGGAGCATGCCTCCCGGTTACCCTCCTGAGAGCAACAGCCATCAGGCATCGTACCACGACCACGCTGGTCAACGTCGGCCTCGTGTACTGCCTCATCATCCCTCATCGCACAATGGTGTGACCGACCATCGTCATCACCACCACCGGTTTCAAGCAGCCTCTTCCCGCCTGGAGAGCGCTTCCCTGCGCCGGGACCACCATCGGGGTTCCCCACTCGCAGTACAGACCACAAATCCTGGTTAGCCCCGTAGCTACACCAGTCATTCGCCTCGTCCATCTCTTCACTACCGTCCACCACAGTTGCAACTGCACACAGCTTGCCAATCTGGGCTCTCTTGGGCAGAGTGATTTGTTCCGCCGTGCAATTCATCAATCGCACGGGAACACGATTCTCTTGTGGCCGCACAACACACTTTGCCACCAAGAGACCAGGGTCGCTCGCAGTCCCACAATCTGGTTCCGTGAGCCCCAACTCTGGCATCCCATCGAATGCAAGAGTGTCCACTACAGCCGCCACGGTCATCTCGTGGTGTGGTGGGAGAACAATCTTCTCCTGCAAGCGGAGTGGAGCCTCATCTGCACCACTCCCTCGCCTTTCTTCGACCTTGAAACATAGCTTGCCATTCGTAGAGGTTATGTTACAGGGAATGCTGGACAGCACATCACGTCCCAGCACACATGGAAATCGTAGCCCATCGACTACCCGCATTTCCGGCGAACAAACACATCCTTGAACGCCAAGGTGAACAACCACTTTTCCATTCACCACCAGAGGCTTACCATCTGCCCCACAAAACTTCAACCCAGGCGCATCCGCCGTGAGTCGATCCGGATCGTAGCCCAGCTTCCTGGCTAGATCCGCAGATACTAAGCTTACAGCCGCTCCAGTATCTACCAGCATCTCCACTGACAATCCATCGATTGTCCCCGTGGTCAACATCCCCGTTCCAGAGTCGCATCCGACAATAGGAATGGATTGTTCGACAGCACGCTCGTCAGGTGCTGCCGGATTACACTCTCGACCCAAAGAAATGGTCTGACCAGGCACGTGGGCCATCGCCCCAGTCACTGGCCGTTTCCCAAAGGCCCTCTCCTCGAGCCATCGTATCCTCCGCGCCCCGTCTGCGCTTCACGAGGACATTGGGCTGCCCTGTGGCCCGGTTCACCACAGTTCCAACAAGTGAACATCTTCACTCGTCGAGCGGGCTCCTGATCCCGAGTTCTTCCTCGGCCTCGCCCTCCTTGACCACTTGGAGCATCACGCCTCTCCAGTAGTTGGTCGAGCGTCCTCACCAGGCTGCTCAAGGTACGCTCGAGGACGTCCGTCTGTCCTCTCGCTGGAGCCTCAGCAACATCCACAGCGGCCGTCACCAACTGTGTTTGCTGGCTCTCTCCGTAGGGGCCCACCAGCCTCTGTGGAGCTTCGCTTGGCAAGTCAACACTTCGCCAAACCTTTTCCAGGTGCAGCGCCATCTCTAATGCCGCCTGCACCGTCGCCGGAGGATTCTCCTGCAGCCTCACTCTCAAAGCCACAGGAGATACCGCCTCGATGAACTGGTCCCTCACCAGCTCATCCTGTAACCCACCCGGCATGTTGGGGTACGCCCGCACCACCAGCCGACGCAGATCATCCGCCAGATGCGCTAAATCCTCACCGGATTTACGCCTCCTCGTGCGGAATTGAGCCTTAAACTGCCGCTCATTAGCAGGTGGTGCGAACCTTCGCTCAAGGTCCGCACTCACATGCTGCCATACGGCCCGTCTTGCAGCCGGTATAGTAGCCAAAAAGCGTTGCGCCCCACCTCTGAGGCGTACCGCTAAGTACTGCGCTTTCTGTGGGTCATTCCACCCGTTCACCTGCGCGCACTGATCGAAGTACTGGATATACTCCACCCAGTCTCCGGAACCATCGTAGGCCTCGGGCATCACCGCAGGCCTCCCGAACGCTGGAGCAACTGGCGCTCCTCCAGCACCAGCTACCGCTCCCCCTGCTGCAGCCATCACTGCACCAGGGCCACCCACCGCAGCAGCACCACCAGCTACTAACGGTTGATGAACATTTGCAGCAGGCGCATTCACACCTCTGCCTTGTTGTTGCTGTTGCTGAGCCATCGTCAACACAGCAAAAGAACGAGCAAAGTAGACAAATAGTGCTAGCAGGACGACTGATCCGCGAAGAACTCAGTCCTCTTCGCCTCAGCTCGCCTGATATACTCAGCCACGCCGCTGCCGTCCGATCACGGCCCGCGCGCGCCTACGAGTGCACACCCCAATTGCACGTGGGCACAGCGTACTCAACCACTGTAACCCTAACCGCCGTGTGAACATGCCAAGCGACCACCGTCGCATCAGGTTTCCCGATCCCACGCCTGACTCGCGACATCTCGCGTAGCCTCGTGCGCCATCCGGATTCCCGTTCATCACACATTTAGCCTAGCCGACCAGTGCAAGCCGCATCATGCATGCCTCTCAACATCATGCCATGATTCCTCGCACCCAGGGCTGCCAATAGTTCACCCTAGTCACTCCGGCTGGCATCCCAGCTTGAGGACTAGACCAAACGGACTAGAGAGATACGACACATCCATACCCCTCCTTACGAACTGTATGCCCATCATGCAGCATGCAATTCTCATCACAAAAGGCAGCTCAGTCATCACTGCGCCATGCCAATCGAGCACAACAGAGAACAAACCTCTTTATTCCCTGGTGGAGGCCAGTTCCCGCACCCACAACAACACAACCAGTAGTGAGGCAGGATACATTGAACATCTTCAATATACTTAGACTGCGCTTGCACCGTCTACAAGCGCCTGGCCGAGATCTTCTCGCCTCTTCTAGGAATGGTGAACTTTGTTGCCTCGTTCTTGCCAGCCATCCTGGTCACAGCACCACTTGTGATAACTCGCTCGGACAGCGTTCCGGTTAGTCTCGCCCATGGCTGTGTCGTCTCTAACCCTCGGAACGTTTTGTGACAAGTATAGTCACGGCTGGCATAACGCAACTTCACCCAGTCCTAACCCAACACACACATAACCAACTGATCTCGTCAGAGCAGAGAATATGTTCCTGTTTGGAAGAAGAGCACCGAAAGAACCTCTCGCTAAAAGCAGCAGCATGCCATGATATAACACATCGTAGAAAACAGCAAGCAGCGGCAGTAGCGATAGTACTTGCTAAACATGCAGCTGAACTGCAACTTTGTCCGCTGCGCGGAACGGCGATCGGACACGCACACGCACACACGCACACGCACAGGTCTGCGTGATCTAGAAGCGGCTGTCATCATAAGATACGCAAAGTGTGAAAGGGTATTAGAACGGGGCAAGCCTAGACCCGGCGTCTGGACCGCAACATGTACTTGATTAAAAGCATAGCCAGTCAATGGTCAAGCAGGTGCAATCACGCACATCCACACCTAGCTTACTACTACTATAAAGCGAATTCATAACTACAGGTATTGCACTTTCTACTGCAAATGCACAGTCGTGCGCTTCATCTATTGACAGCAGCCAAACCTATCATTTTACAGTCTCACTGGGTAGGTGACCTCGCCGGCACACACCGTATATTATAATTATTGTATAATAACTGTTCCAACTACGGTCCGGAAGACACAGTGTGTCCACGTTCTACGCACAGTAGCTATCAGCAGTAGTTAAAAGTTACAAGCCCTCACTCTCGGGCTATGACACAACGATTGATCGCATAAAAATCATCACTACCGAAAAAGTGAGTGACGAAAAATGGCCGACAACGGGGAACGTGGGATTCACGCGGAACGTGAGTCGCGGACCCCTGTACAAAGCACGTTTCTCATCTACGTGCCGTTTTCGCAGTGTTTGTTGATTGGGAGTCGATGGTGTTTGCGGATCGCAGTTTTTTCCTGTTTCCAGCTGCCGCTTGGTTTCGCTTTGGAGTTGCCACACGTCCATTTCAGCGACCACTCGGAGGCGACATTGATACAGTCATGGCTGGACATGCAGAGAAATCCCGGGGTCTGATGAAGAGGAAGGTGTAGTAGCGAGACTCGGAGAATTCACTGAAAATTTGATCGAGTTCTGATTTGAAAGAAGTGTTTGGAGAGGAAGCAGAACCCTCTTGTGACCAAAATTGACAACATGAAGGCCAAAGCCAGGGACTTTTACTGGAAATACACGGCGGCCACCAACACTGGTTCCTCAAGCGATGCTACAGCGGACCTCGACCTTGGCGCTGCGCTGCCCCGAGAGTCTCACGGTAGCCACATTTCCGCACCTGGAACAGAGTTCAGGGTGATATTCCTTAAGCTCGGCGTCAGTGCTGCCATCGCTGGGCCGCCACTTGTTTTGTACTAGCTGAGTAGGTCTAGACCAAGCCAGGGAGTCCTTTCCTGGTCTACGCGATACAAACCTTGTGCAATCGCGGCATCCAGAGAAAATATGAACAGGTACACGACGTAGTAAATAATTACATGTACACTGGTGACAGAGTGCAGTGTGGACAGAGCATCGCGTGTAGATCTACGTCACGTAGACCCAGGTGCTCGAAGTCCGTACACTTTTACAGTGTGTGTTTGCCGAGCTGAAACTCACACTAGCAATGATCACTTGCCAGAATCCTGCTCGTGGATGGAAGGTATCTTGTCCAAGTTAGTTTGTTCTGAGGCCAGGCTCGATTGAACCAGGCCATCTTTCGATTCGATCTGTTTCTCTGGAGTTCGCTAATTTTTCATATAAATTTTGGTGTCGCAGAGGGTACTCTAAGTCCGTACTGATCAGAGGTGACTCGAAATACACACATATTTCTGCTAATTGCTAACTTGCAATCCCTCGGTTACGACGAAAGCACCGAAGGGATATGTTTGGCATGTGCCTCCACCAGTATTTCTTGCAAAAGCGTAGTTTGTTGCCGAAATGCAAGCTGTTTTTAGTCGGCTCAGAGAAGAAGCAGCTGCGCTGTGAAAACCGCGGGAAAACAGTGGTGGAGATGCCAGGAGTGTCAACCTTTCTGCAAGGATTGGTGGTTCTCTGTAAATTCTTCTCCTCTGGCCATTGTCAGCTCTAAGCTGGCTCTTGATGATTGAGTGAAGGTCTGTTTGACGCTGTGTCCGTTCGAAATCGGTCTTGGCAAAGTTGATTTTTGCATGAAATGTAACCCAATTTGTATTTCGTATGGCCACTCGACAACCCACTCGCGTGGTATGGGACTTCATGTAACCCAATTTGTATTTCGTATGGCCACTCGACAACCCACTCGCGTGGTATGGGACTTCTGCTTACCGTAGATCCCTGAAAATTGCTACGCGAGGAGAACATACCACACTGTCCCCTCCATAAAATATTTGTGTCGAATACAATAACAGAACATGAAATTATGGGCGTACGAACTTAGGATACCATGTACGGACTTCGAGCACCTGGGTCTGCTCTGAAACGGCATGCCGTTTTTATTAAAGGGGCACTCCGGCTTCATTTTCGACGCCGAGTTTTCGATGCCAAGACGAAGGTAGGTGAAAGAGAAGACCCCTCGAACAAGAACGAGTCTCCAGAAGCGATCGAGTCGAGCAGGAAGACGACTTTTGAATTTCGCCGAGCGAGCGCTGATGACGTAATGAGGGATTAGCTTGCCAGTGGAAATGCACCTGCGCACATACATTTCACCCACTTTTTGGCCAATTTTCGATCGAAGAGGAGGTTGTTTACTATGTCCTCCCAACGTCGGGAGCGATCCCGTCTTCTATACCCTTCCAGGTACCCTGAAGGTCCTCCAGAGGAGAATTTATCTCCAGCAAAGCGTTGTTGATCCGCTAAATTCGTCTCGAGACATATTCACCCAGTGCAGTGCTGATAAATGTAGAATGTTGAATCTGTGATAATTGTCGACGATGGAGAGAGAGGCTGATAGCCGCTGTCGCAGGGAGAGTGAGGCTGCTGGGAGTAACAATGGGGAGCCCGTTTGTATCACATGAACAACCAGACTTCAAGGCAGCTTGACCAAATCTGAGGGTGCCTCGTTGCTTATCGTGAATATTGCACCGACATGAATTGTGACAAGTATACTGGTGAGTTTTTATCTTGTTTCGTTCGTATGCTAGTACCTTGGCCTGGAGTTCTCGTTAGCAAATTCCTATTCCCTGGCGTTTTCTAAACATTCCGTGTAGTACTGAATACGTGTCACGGTGATCAAGTATTCCGATTTGGGTAGATGTGGAATTTGGACATGTATTTTATAAAAAAAAAATCAATTTTCCAAATAGAGCGTTTGTAGAGAAATGGTTGCCCAAATACAACAAAATGTATTCTGTAGTTCTACAACTTGTACTGAAATCCAGTCAAAGTAAAAATGATTCTTCATGACAGTTGGGGTCAATGAAATCTGATCCAGGCACAACGAATGGTGACGCCTGCCACCCCGGGAACGAATGCCCATTTGGTGGGGGATACCAAACTTGAAAGTACTCCAAAGTAGTGCGTGTTTTAATGTGGCATGGAAGTTTTATATGATCTCTGGTCAATGCAACATACGATAGCCATTATTAATTGCAGGCCTCGAACGCAACTCCAACCAGAATTGGCAGTTCCCTAAGTTAGATGCTTTATAATTCCATGGCCCCAGCTGTAGTTATAGAGGTTTTTTGCACATTATTCTTATAGTCGATAGGTTTATACTGATGGCCACAAACAACGGCAGTTCAAACTTCACTGATGTGTTCATGAGCTGAGAGATTTCTCTCCACTATTTCTGTTGTGCACACAGGTCTGTCCAATATGCATTGACCGTATTGGGTATGGTACCTGCTCTGAGAAGGGAATCGCTGGAGCCACAGTCCAACTATACAGGCTTTCAAGAAACAGAGAGGAGACATCTTTGCAAGCTGATACCTGATGTGTACCGACAGAATTCTGACGAGATACCTTACAGACTACATCTTGTGTATACTTCACAATACTCCTTCGACTACTGGCTAGAATCAAGTCGACTGAAACGAGTTCGAACAACTCTGGCTTCAAACGAGCCGTCGATTAGGCAAACAAAACAATATCTCATATACTAGAGCACTCTGACAACTCACGGCCTATTCCTAACGATTGCCACCGCTTATAAATATGTAGAGTGCTGATTGGAATGTACTCACAATCTCAACAATTCAGTGCTATAATTATTTGAACAATGTGTTAGAAATTATTCCACTTTTCCTTCCATAAATGTTGTATCCACATATAATCCACAGTACTGCAAAGTTTCAGAGTTCTCAGGGTATCAAACAAAATTATTTCAAATACAGTGAAATTGTTCGCGGACATTATAGCGTAACTTGTAGTTCCCTGGTCCGTTTCTTTGCTATAAATTAATCCTTTGCTCTCTAGCCACCGGCGAGTCCAACAGTGAAATTGTTAGTTCATATTTATAATGTGGCCCAGTGGGTATGTGGGAGGGGGGGGGGGGGTTGAACATGTTTCTATATAAGGGACCTGCTACTGTAATACCACAGTACAGTAGCGGGCAAATATGTAGAACACAGAAATGCATGTTCCCATCATTGTACATGGACGGGCGCAGCAGGCCGAAGCTTTCAGCCAGAACCGGATTTACAATCACCTAGAGATACTTGAGCTATTCCAGTATTCTCCGTGAGCTGTCCAATTCCACAATGGTTCATGCCACCATTATTTCTGGTAGTATCCACCATGTGCATAGTTCCAAGACCATCTCGGATTCTTCAGCAATTTGTGCCACGGCAAAAGACAACGCTGGACTCGGCCACTGGGGCAGTCAAACTTCCCATCACAAATGAACTTCAATTTCTCATCTGTTTCAAGTATATGTACTGCCATGACTTGACCATGCTTCATCCACAGCTGGGCGAAGATTGTGGCGTTGAATTCCATAGCGCACCTTCTTACTGCCATGCGGGAGTATGTTGAGAGAAGTGAACATATTTTTACTTAAAAACAACAGCCACTGAAGAGGATAGCAATATCCTTGGTTGAATTTCCTGCAGGTACATGTTGTTGGTAGGTCTACTGGTCGGTCTCCATATCGTCAAGTTCAGAAACTTCACCTGTACTACACATCTTGTAGAAGGGATCCTGATCGAATAATTTTTTTGGCCTAAAAATTCACTATTCTGAGGGCGGGACAAATAGTCAGTACTCCCCGATTCTGTCAAGCTGCTTTGAAGTCTGGATGCTCATGTGATGCTAACAAGCTCACCGTTGTTACTTCCAGCAGCTTCACTTTCCCTGCGACAGCGGCTATCAACCTCTCTCTCCATCGTCGATACACACATTCAACATTCTATATTTATCAGCACTGCACTGGGTGAATGTCTCGAGACGAATTTAGCGGATCAACAACGCTTTGCTGGAGATAAATTCTCCTCTGGAGGACCTTCAGGGTACCTGGAAGGGTATAGAAGACGGGATCGCTCACGACGTTGAGAGAACATAGAAAACAACCTCCTCTTCGATTGAAAATTGGCCAAAAAGTATGTGAAATGTATGTGCGCAGATGCATTTCCACTGGCAAGCTAATCCCTCATTACGTCATCAGCGCTCGCTCGGCGAAATTCAAAAGTCGTCTTTCTGCTCGACTCGATCGCTTCTGGAGACTCGTTCTTGTTCGAGGGGTCTTCTCTTTCACCAACCTTCGTCTTGGCATCGAAAACTCGGCGTCGAAAATGAAGCCGGAGTGCCCCTTTAATATTACATAGTGTGGATAGGCCCTTCCCGTTGTGCTGTAGATCTACATGTGGTGTTGAGGTCTCTAGGCAATCTGGGAACTCTCGACCGATCCCCTTATTATTGTCTGGGTTCGAGCAAGGGGGCAACTCCGCAGTCGTGTGGGATCCTGCTACACACACGCGACCAACCTCACCTCGGCTGTGCGTGACTTCTCGCATGCGAAGTGCAGAGCACGCGAAATCTACACGCAGTGCAAGCCTGTCTACAAAAAATGTCACAAGGACTTTTGATTTGAGCTGTTTTGTTTTTGTTTAGACGTCTTCCTTTTTACGACTTCAGGATGCCTTCTCAGGATCATTGCTGCGTTCCTCACTGTCAGAACAGGAGGACGAAGCAAACAAGTCATTTCACTCCTTTCCTCGTGTGGAGCCACAGCGGCCTGGAGCAAGCTCCAACCATGTTCGATTGGGAATAAAGGAGGAACGCTGCATCGCAGCCTTTTCGGACCAAAACCAATCGACTCAGCGTCCAAAAGACTACAACATATGGACCAATCGCGGTCATCCATGCTTTTATAAGAACGAAATGGCGCTTTTAGTGACATTTTGCATACAAATCCCCATCTACTAGGGCGCAGTCACCCAGTTTCGGTGGAAGTGCGCGAGTTCGATTGGGATTCAAGTAGGAAGGGAGCGTCTCAGCTTCCTCGGACCACGACCATTCGACTCAGCACCCCGAAGACTACAAGTGGTGAAATTTTAATTTTTGCCTTAACTTCCCCTTTATGGTGCCAGACTACCCAAAAATTCGCTGAAAAATCGAATTTGTAAATTCATATTGAGTGCTACTGTAGTATCCCTGCTTTACAGTTTACACATGACTAGTACATGTATTTTGCATGACTCTTATTAGGGGTCGTCGCAAAAGTTTTTTGTCGTCCCTGAAACGAACATGATTCATTTGGGGGGGAGGGGGTGCGAGCCAAAATCGCAAGTCGACCGACACTGTACATATGACATGTACATGCATGCGATTTTCGTCGTCCAGCATAGCAAGCTGTGTTCGTTTCAGAGGGAGGGGAGGGGGTCCAAGTACGAAATGAACGATGTTCGTTTCAGGGACGACAGAAAACTTTTGCGACGACCCCTTACTAGTACTCTTGTTAGTACTTTCCGACTAGTCCTACATCATGTACCTCACATTATGATTTGATTACATCAGGAGTACCGCACTTCTAGAAGATCATAGATCTTCCATGCATGCTGCTGTCATCACTTCTAGTAGTAATACTAGTATCACTTCCTTTTAGTTACTAGTTGGTACAGTCACGACTCATGTACATGTACATGTATGTCATGTTGTTCCGGATTATTCCAGACCTTCCACGTCATATGCCCAATGAGTAATGTTGCTGATATCTCATCTTCTAGAATACCTCGCTTAGTCATTATGTTAATGTTACGCAATGCTCACTTCGTCTACGTGTATAGCAATGATGATCTAGGTTTACTTCTCCACTATTCTAGAACTTGTACTAGAAGGATGAGTTCGTAATCACTGCAATGGCTTACTAACCTTACTTTCCTACCTCCGCCTGCTTTGCTATACATACTTTGCTTGCCTATAAAAGCTGCTGTGTTTTCTCTGCCATGAGGAGATCGGAGAGATCCGATAGAGATCAGAGAGAGAGCAAGTTCACTTTCACTTTGATATAAGATAACCTCCAGGCCGTGCCGGAGTAAGTTCCGTTACTGTAGTTGACTGACTGTGGGTAGTAGCCTCCTAGCCTCGCCGACGCACGTTACACTACGTCAGTTGAAAGAGCATGGATAGCTGCAAATTCTCTGACAATTGTGTCCCGATCTGACCGGCCGTTCAAGAGTTATGGCCGAAAATGTGCCCTTGCAAGGAAAGATTTTTTGTTGCATGCTGTCATTTGTTGGCAGCACTGTATTTGAATGTGAGCAGACCGTGCGCAACTTGTCGTATCATGGAAACACGTGAAAGTGTGCAGAATTTTGCTCCAAGTCCAAAAAATCAGGTTTTTGAGCCATGTATTGGGCTGCACGGCGGCGGGCGAAGCCCGCCGCCGTGCAGCAGGACTTTTGCCAGCACCCTCGTGACGTTGCAGATATGTGGCTTGATTATTGTAGTTGACGTTGATTTAGTGACTTTGGCAAGTTTGAGTCGTGTCAAGAAGTCAGGTAGGATTCAGTACTAGGCAGTAGTGAAACGTGAGTGGTAGTCTTTGCCGGTTTCTGAGGGTACTAGTATCCTGGATTTGGTGTGCAGCGCTGTGGAAATGGCTTGCTGTGGAGGTCCCAGCACTGGATGTTGTATCAAAGGTACGACCTCGTTAGCACACCCTAAACCTAAACAAATTCAAATATTGACTTGGGTCTGTGGGAGTGTGTGAGAGAACGCCCACTCGTTCCGTTGTGACAGATTCCAGGGCCTCGTTGAGGGGCCCTACCCCATCACCCATGGCTGCTTCTGGACTTGTTCTAGGTTTGAGTCCCGCGCACGAACAGAATGAGCACGAAAATGTGAAAAATTGTAAATGCATTTGTTTGGCTCCTGGGTGGCTCGCACACCGTGGCACTATGCCGGAAATTTGAGTTTTTCCGGCCTGGAAAGCCTGTCAGTGAGGCGCAAGAACTTGTAAATCATGTCCTGAGGGCCAGCATAGTGGCAGGAGTGTGTGGTCAAAATTTCACTCAAATCCATTGAGAAACACCAAAGTTACGGTCAATTGAATGCCATATGAAATTTATGGGTAGGCTGCCCCCTACACCTCGTGAAGCCCCAGGTAGCAGCGTGAGTCAGAGTCGCTCATGGAGTTGTGCTTAAAAAGGTGGCACTATGCCTTCAGAAGGTCAAAAATGAAAATCTCTCAGAAAGCGTCGAAAACTATCTCAAACGATAGCTCTTGTGCTGAAGCACGACTCCTGAAGATTTGAGGGGATTCGCTCAAAGGACTTCAGAGATAGAGCATTTCAAAGATCGAGATAGACCTGCAAATTTCACAATTTTGATTTTGCAATTGGTTCTTTTCGTTTTAGAACGCAATCAATCGTGTTATGATAAAAACCTTCCTTGATATAGTTCAAATTTTGTGGAAATCTCAGGAGCAGTGCGCGGAGTGATTTGGCGACCTCTGCGCATGGGTTTGGTTACCATGACAGCCGTCAGAGTGATTGCGCATGCGCAAATTCAAATTTGATTCAAAATAAATTTTGATGGAAACGTCTTTGTTGTTTCGTTCTGTACTAGCTGTGACAATGGACCGTATGCGTGTTAAAACAAAATGGCGTCACGATTTATTGAAAGTGGTATAGTTGGTGGTACGAGTGTTCAAACCCATTTGAACTTCATACTGTTCGTCTTCTTTTTGACATGCTCTCTTTCCATCGTCCTTAGCTTTTGTTTGTTGAGAGCTGTTTTGGCTTTCTCCTATACCTCTGGGGGATGCCAAGTGATGGTTTTGAGAGGCTGGTGATGGCTGTGAGTGAGAGTTTGCCGATCGGCGTCGTCCTCGCTATAGCGATGAAAATACTAGTTACTGCGCACCTGGCAGATATCAGAACACGTCGGAGCGTCCAGGAGCAAAGGAATCTTGGGTTTTCACTGGAATCTAGTTCCTCCAGCATCGTGTAGCCCGCAGTCGGTGAATGGCGGTCCAGAAAGGTCGAACCTGGTCTTCTGCAGCATCTCGCAGTCCTGCAAGGCACACTGAATACGCCTGTCATGTATTCTACAAATATAAATCACGAAGTAGTGGACTTTACAGTGATGAGTCTATCCTGTATGCTGCAAAAGACGCAGGAAATGTGACTGGTGTCCGTACACTGGACGCCAATATCATCCCAGTCTTCTCCTGCAGGATCTGTTTGACATTGACATACCGGTATGCAGTGGGTCGACATTGGCCTGGTTTGGCAGCTATCTGCCTGGGTGGATGTAGCAGGTTTGCATTGGCGCGTCGTCCAGTCCGACATTTTCTTGTAACTGGGGAGTACCGGCAGGGTTTGAGAGGTTGCTCGTGCTGTGAACACATCTCTACTGCCTGTCTCGTCCTGGAAGTGCCGTCTCGCCGCTTCCTTGCTCTACAGTCACGCCGTTATTTCGCTTTGTTTCGTGGTGCAGCTCAAAACCTGCCCAAACAACTGTGAGCTCGCAACATGGTATGGACAAATTGCACCACTCGTGCTAGTTAACTAAAACCGGGATAGTCGAGTAAGCGAGTTCACTTCCTGGGCCATGGCAAGATCTGTTCAGCGCGGGCTATTCCAACCTCCAAGTGCATAGTCACCGATCGATCCATGCGATGGTGGTTGACCTACAAAGAGCCAAGGTCTACGAGTACTACTATTGGATGCTGTCTACATGCAGTCAACAAAATCAAAGTACCTCAGTATGCCCCAGAATAGGGCATGTGCATATAGCATGACAGAACAGGGGTTCTGGCGGCACCTGTCAAACAAGCAGTAGCGACTAGTGCCAGCTACCTATTGGAGGCTAGCCGCTACAGTCTGTCACTGGAGATAATTATTATGTTCACTGTTTAGACTGAGCACAATCAATGATGCCCAATCAATCTACCCAATGTGTGTTCTGTTCCACCTAATTATAACGTCCCATCGCATCAACCCTACTACACGCACATGTCGTCACTCTAGCACGACTTGTGTTATTATTGTCTATTTTGATTCGCACGATAAATAGAGCACAATAAACGTTAACTTGACCGAAGGTTAAAGGTGACTGCAGATAGAGGAACACATCGAGGTACAGGTACCGGCATCAATACAGTATCAGAGAGAAACAAACAAAAATGAGAGGTACGCAGAAAAAACTCTCGTAAGCCCAAGGGGAAGTGGTTGATGAGGGATGAATGCACTCTCCACGCTCATCTACACTGTTCGTGGAAATGCACACATACATACAATAATATACAACATAGCAATAGCATGCACAGAACCGAACAATTTCATGTTCACACATGCAAGCACAGACCTGAACATTAGTACCAAAAGCCGATACAGACAATATCCCCATACACACAGACGCGCGCACACACACACACACACACACACACACACACACACACAATGTCCCATGTATGCGCCCGTGGCAAGAAAAGCACGCAAATCTACAAATGCACTGGATGTGAACCCACAGATTTCTCTTATAGCAACGATAGCGGATCTGATTCTGAATGAAACACACACACAATACAATCATTGAATGCCCATCCGCAGATGATGACAGGTCCTGAAAGAACAGGCAGTGTTCCAGTGATGGGGAACAGAACTTCGAGTGGCGAGTGAGGTATACACACACACACACGTGCGTGCGCGGGCACACACTAAAGTATTCAGAAATAGAATCGACATCGTAGTATTCATTAGTTGGGGAATGGAAAGGAAAATAAAACATTGCTGTAGGTTATTGTTGTAAGGACACTGGGAGCACAACAGAAAGGTAAGCAACTTGCTTTGAAGCAAAGAAATTTATTATTCCACGTATCTCAGAAGGAAGGAACGTTCCAGAATGCTGCACTGGCAACAGGCGGCCTGCATGTGCGCGGCCCCTGCAGTCGGTCCAGCTGCCGGCCTTGCAGTGCTGAAAAGAATGTGCAGTACAGCATGTCACATAGTATCGCAGCCTGGACAAATAGGCGCTGGGAAGTCCTAGTTATGTGCTCACCTACACCACGATGCACCAATCTTCTGAGCTACTTTGGCCACAACTTTGTCCACTTGAGACTCCCATGGGCTGAGCCAGTTGTTGAGGGCTGCACCAAGGTGGACGGCAATGACCGCTGATGGCAAGGCAATCCATGACACACAGTCACTAGGGCATCGTCAACATGGCGCTGAGGCTGGATCGATAAAATCAACCTTTAGGCTGCCGCGGGGTTGACAACGAGGCCGCTGTCTCGAAGCTAGTCAGTCAGCCTGGTCACCGCCATTGACGAACCAGTCGCCACCGCCAGCAGTGGCGGTAGGTTGTGACAAGTGTGGTGCAATATTGTCAGCAAATTCAGTACTCAGGATAAGATGAGTGACAAAGGGAACGTTGTGTTTGATAATATTGAAGTGAACAGGGATGATCACAAACCCTGCGCGTACTCCACCGTGAGTTACAAGAAAATTCCGGACTGGACTACGAGCAAACACCAACCTGCTACATCCAACCAGGCAGATACTATTACGATAGCTGCCAAACCAGGTCAATGCCGACCTACGGCATAATGTCAATGTCAAACAGATCCTGCAGGAGAAGACTGGGGTGTTGGCGTCCAGTCACTGAGTGTACAGACACCAGTCACATTTCCTGCGTCTTTTGCAGCATACAGGATAGACTCATCACTGTAAAGTCCACTACTTCGTGATTTTTATTTGTAGAATACATGACAGGCGTATTCAGTGTGCCTCGCAGGACTGCGAGATGCTGCAGAAGACCAGGTTCGACCTTTCTGGACCGCCATTCACCGACGGTGGGCTACACGATGCTGGAG
>NC_088652.1:23351619-23449430 GCF_964019385.1 Sycon ciliatum | reverse complement strand
TTGGAAGCGGTGGCCTTATTAAAAAAAGAAAAAAGGAAAAGCTGCTTGTGACCTCAGGAGAGTAGTCCGCTTAAAACGTTCGAAGATCGGATACACATAATGCTGCAGAGAGCATCTCCACCACGGCTGGTCAACTCATTTAAGAAAGTAGCCGCTAGAATTTTAAATCGCTTCCTGACCCGACTTCGCTGACGTAGCCTTTGAATACGAAAAAGCCAGTGTTGTTGCATATCCAAAACCACAGATGTAGCGACCCTCGAACCTAAATCTTCCAGAGTGTCGACGCATGTATAATCGATGTCCCACCTTCCACGCGTGCATATGGTATGGCTTTCTTCTCTCAACTCCTGCTCCCAATATCGCCAGAGTCGTTCTGCACTCGTTGCGTCCAGTGGATACGCTTTGAAGGGGTAGCGATCAGTGCCGTCAGCAGATGGCGGATGCGCAAGTAGAAAAAGGACCACTTTTAGTTCAAGATGGTGACGACACTTCACATTCCGATTCCGTGAAATAGCGCAACCAGCTCCATTTGTGCAGTAGAGATGGGACACTTCAACGAGCACAGCGAAATGAGACGTTCTGCGTGATAGCTTACACGCTCACGACAAGTTGCGAAGGTAAAATATGGTTGCCCGTAATAGGGCCCCCTATTCCTGTCCAAATTCCACGCAAACATCCCCACAGCAGTGCAGTTAAATTTCAAAAGCGTTGGGCTGTCCGCCCAGACTGATTTGCAGGCATGTATTTCTGACAGTATAGATTCTATTGTAAGGAAGAAAATGCTCTGCCGGATATCTTTCCAGTTGCAGATCTTTCTCATCGTACCCGCTTGCAGATTATTCCGTATCGCCCAGCACACCGATCCGTCCCACTCAACAGCAGGCATAACTCCAGAATCAGCAGTCTCGACATTCACACTAAGCATCGCCAACATCAGCGGTAGCATGATGGTGACAACTGGTGGAGGAACAAAGTTCGACTCAATTCGCTTCGACCTATTCTTTTTCTGTTTTTTTTGGAATTCGTTAGGACAGCATGTTTCTTTCCTCTCTTCGTAGAAAACAGAAAACAAAGTTGAATGCATTCTTAATGGGAGCGGAAAGGAATAATCCTCCCCTCAGAGGATGGATGATCGTCCTTTATACCAATATATTTTGCTCAGTTGACTCAGCCTATGAGAAACGGTCGATGGTCCTATGTTTGGGCCAATACGTCTTCCACGTTCGCTAAGCGTGGTGTAGGTGCACTCTGTGCAGCTATGCGTTACCATCTTATCTCGTAGATGATCACGTTTGCGGTGCGTATTGTCTATATATTTGTTGAGTTCGAAACAGGACGACTGACAACGGGAACAAGTTAGTGGGAACGACATTTATTATAGACGACGAGACAAGAGACCAAGACGAACGAAACGACAACATGGTGATTATTGACGAGTGAGAAAAGAGAGAGAGAGATCAAGTCTGAACGGCAAGATAAAGGGCCTGGGTAGCTATGGCAAATATGGGCGCGCAAGTAGCTACCCAGGCCAACGGAACAAAAGGAGACAAAAGGTGAGTACGTAAGTGCATGCAGGCCAGCTAGAAAAGGTAAGGGAGGAGGTACCTAACATACCACCCCTCCATGAAAAAAAATCCCGCGTCCTCGCGGAGAGAAAAAAAAAGAGAGGAAAGGATTTTAAAAAAATGAACTGGAGGAGAAAACACACACACACACACACATACTGCACGCGCGCATGGATCTCACGAAAGTGTGTACTAAAAATGCACTCGTACACATCATTCCTGTACTACTTGTGTGTAATAACTATTGGAGTTTGACGAGGAACGTGAATTACTAGTATTTTGCACGGCTAATACAGCCTAGTTACACTTTTGCTAAACATCCAAAAATTAGAGCGTGGCTCACCATGATCAGACCCCTAACTTGGTTATGTTTTACGAACACACGCGCGCGCACACACTACAAAAAAATTCACGAAAATAAATTTGACGAAGAAGCATACAAAAAAAAAGAAAGAGAGAAAGGTAGCTGACCTGCATGGCTTGAACGAGAATAGACGAGGTAAGGTTGGCGTAGGAGAGACGAGGTTGATAGAGACGAGACGAGGTTGGCGTAAGAGAGACGAGACTGACATGGACGAGACGAGGTTGACATAGACGAGACGAATGGTGGTTGAGGACGGCTGGGCATGGGATAATCTCAGGGTCGTGGGTCGATCAATAATCGGGCGCCAATGTTGAGTTCGAAACAGGACGACTGACAACGGGAACAAGTTAGTGGGAAAGACATTTATTATAGACGACGAGACAAGAGACCCAGACGAACGAAACGACTACATGGTGATTATTGACGAGTGAGAAAAGAGAGAGAGAGATCAAGTCTGAACGGCAAGATAAAGGGCCTGGGTAGCTATGGCAAATATGGGCGCGCAAGTAGCTACCCAGGCCAACGGAACAAAAGGAGACAAAAGGTGAGTACGTAAGTGCATGCAGGCCAGCTAGAAAAGGTAAGGGAGGAGGTACCTAACATATTGTCCATGACTGTGCCAGTCAGCATCAGCGTAGCTGTGAAATCAGCATACTGATACACTTCAACGCAGAAATACCTTTATTGTTATAATAATAAGCAACGAACTCATTAGTATATACCGGTAGTCAGTGCAACTGGGGTTGAGAGAGAGCACATGGAAACAAAACAGACAGTGAAACGTCCGCTAACATCAGTTGAATCATTTCAGTAAGCGCCAGTAACTTGAACAAGTATAAAACGGTATACAATCATCTAGATGTAGGTGGTCAGTACCAGAACATCCCTGCACTACTCTCTATACATTTCGCTCTTGTCTCGGTCTTATGTCAGTTCCGTTGTCTTTCCCCCTGGCTAGTTGAGAGTGCTGTTCATAATTATAATTATTTTAAAAGAACACGTTCCAGTTCAATACAGCTCGTGGTCCTAGGCATGGCATGTTTTCATGCGTTGAACAGTTTAATAGTCGTCAGAAAAAAAGCGAAATGAGTACAATCTAGAAACCTGAGGACTTTGAATTTTTATTCATAAGTATGAGGGACTTGAATACAGGGAAAGTCTGAAGTGAAAATTGATTGTGACAGGCAATTTTCTCTTCAGATCTTACTGGGGTGACATTGTCATCAACTCCATGTCCAGTCATATAACTGGGGACTATCCCTCATTTGGTGCTTCTGATTATGAACATTTCGATCAATTCTAGACTTTCTTATAGTCGATGCATCGTTCGCGTAAAGAAAATCCGTTCTCAATTCAAATTCCGTCAATTCTGATGAGGGTGGAATTGATAATTCCATGAATTGACGCTCTCGACGTAAATGCCACGCTACGTCCACGTGCCCAGCGATGGTTCACAGGATCCCACGGGATACCCTTATATGAATTTTACACGTATTCTTTCGTTTACATGACCTTATTCCTTTCATTATCATCATTCGGGAATTATACAACCTAGGCCCAAATGTGTAATCGGAAGCGCCCATTCTCAGCGATGCCCTATCGTGAAATCATGTAGACAGCTCGGCGGGTAGAGTGCGAAACAAGAAAATATTTATTTTGCATTCGAAACCAAAGCGAATTGTCAGCAAAGTGTAAACTTCATTTCTAGCATGTAGCTGATTAGCTACAAATCAAATTAGAATGACTACATTGTGCCAATTCAATCCAGTGCACCCGCTTCTTGGGATAGGAAAACTAGCACGTCTGGCAGGAAGGAGGTTGTGTGCATGCTCACTTGTCAGTTAGCCATCCAAGCGCAGACATGTGGTCACTATAGCGGAACAGTGCGACGCCTGTTGATGCACTGTCGTACGCATACAAACTTCTACTCAGCAGGTCAACTAAATTTGCAGCGCATGTGAGCGACGTTATTTTTGCATTTCGTTTCTGCGAATAGGTATTCCAGATAGAAGTTTTACCAACTCCTGATTCAGAACAAAACGAATGACAGCCATTCGTGTCGCGGGGGCGTAGTGAACAATTGCGCTTCAGTTTTAGCAACTAGTTCACACCTAGTAAACGAAAGAATTAAATGCACGTCAATAGTGTCCATAGTTCATGTTTGCTAGCACTTTCCTAAAGGCAACAAAAGTAAGAACATTTCCTCTTTACCCTTGAGCTAGTCCCCGTATGCAATAAGATGGACATGAGCCTAGGACATACTCCAACAAAAGATGACCACAGAAGTACTTTGGACTTCATTCCTCTTCTCAAATCAAACCCTTTTTGAATAAATCTAGACAACTTTCGTCAAATAAAGCGATTTGAAATCAAAAGATAGGATGGGTATGCCCACATCCAATCAACTGCTCCTGACTCGTTCAGAGTGAGCTGCTATCGCGGCTCAATTTCCGGCAGAGGAGCCCGCCGCGTACTCGTTTACGGGGTGCTAAAACTCTGTAGTAATTTTGCTGAGTATCGCATTTACGCTTCTGTTCTTTGGTAGCGTACACAGGTCGGTCCCTAAAGCGTTTGCGATGTGGCGTCATAGGTGGATGTGCGTGCTTGAGCGTTCTTGGACAAGAGTCTGTATTCAACATTAAATTTTTAACTAGTTCCAAGTCTACATGACCCTATTTTAATCTACTTTAGAACGTGATCTGCAGTTGGTGTATGTATATTATTTCACTCTGGGTTTCCGGAACATGTTCAAACAGCTAAACACAGACAAACATGCACGGCAACGTAAGACGCAGCAATTCAACAAATTAACAAATAAGTCGCCTAGTATAAATTAAAAGACAGCTGTTCATAGTGAGGCCCTCATTTTAATCACGTCCGAAAATTATCAATCCTAATTTCCATTGCAAGTGATCAAGTTGAGATACGTGCAATATCGAAATGACAAACATGCACGGCAACGTAAGACGCAGCAAATCAACAAATTAACAAATAAGTCGCCTAGTATAAATTAAAAGACAGCTGTTCATAGTGAGGCCCTCATTTTAATCACGTCCGAAAATTATCAATCCTAATTTCCATTGCTAGCGATCAAGTTGAGATACGTGCAATATCGAAATGAATTGCGACAGTTACGTGCTTAAGTTGAATCAAGTCTTGTAGTAGTTCGTGTATGCCAACATGGTCCAACGATTTGGAATTTCAGAGGCCTGTCTTCTAGCGAGCTTAGCCAATTTGCTCCGATGAGTGGAAGCGAATATGCAGCCACTGAGTTCCAGATATATAGTCCGAGCGCTGTGCTTATGAAGTCAGTTCGACACCATCAACGAATTGTCGTCTTTCACAATGGGCAAGACATTGATTATGCTGGGCACTGTTTATTCTTTACTGCTCGTATCGAGTATAGCTGGACGTGTATGGTCCGGTAGCGTAAGCAGCAGTGGAACCATAATAGATTACCCAGCACTTCAACAATCGAATGAGTGGATCAAGCGCCTGTGTAGCGTTCCCAAGAGATCCCCGGCCTGCGCTCTGCCAAACAAACCTTGCTCGTTCAAGGACGTAGGAGAAGACATTCTAATTCTCCTGGTCATAGTAATGCGCAGGGAGCTGGCCGACTGTCCGAAAATATATGATCCGAGGAGGACCTGGAAGGAGAATCTCTGGTGTGCTATCCTTGTTATGAGCATCTTCCAATTTAAAAATTTGGAACATAAATACCTAAGCCAAGCTTCGCGCGACAACGTTCATCGTCTGGTGAAATCAAGTCAAAGTCTAAATGCCACCGTTCACCGTTCGCGCAACATTATTGAAAAGTGTAACCTGAAAGAAGTGTCCTCTAATCTTTACTGCGGAAACTCCAGTGGCCCATCAGACTGCAAGTTATTTTTTATGTGTAAAATGCTCTTGTTCTTCCTCACCCATCCGCCGACCCAAAGTCAAACATCTATTCAAGTTAGTCATACTAGCTTGGGATGCTGGGAACCAGAGCTGGAAGGAGCACGTCAACTCCTAGCAAAGCCGGGTAAATGGAATATGGACGACAAGTGCGTTGATACGCTGAAGGACATCGCGTTAAAGCTGTTTACAGTAATCAGTCGACAAATTATCAAAGAGACAAGCAGGTTCATGTTCGGCAGCGTGAGTAGAGTCATCGTGTCACATGGTAATTTAATTTCCTTTCTACAGTCAAAGATCGCGTCCCTGATGTCCCAGCCAGTTGTTCTTCAATGTTACGTCTACTCAACGTTTGAAGTCTTCAAGGCATTCGTTCGTCATAGAAACCAGCTGACGATTTCAAACAAAGTTTTAGTTTCTTGCCGTGGGTTTCATGGAGCGAAGTCGATGATACGCGAGACAGTTCTGAGACTGCTGGTATTGCCCTTAATGTTGCATATCACCACACGCAACGCCACCTTTCCCCGTTTTCCCTTCGCCTTTTTGTCCCTAGTTACCTCACTATCACCCTCTATCATCGAGCGGCTGCTTTGAGACTTGACAACCAGTCATTAGCCCGTTTCATGACACTATCAGAGCTCATTGCCCTATTTCTAGTCTAATATGCAACTAAACCTCCGTATTTTACGTTCAGAAAATGGAATCACTGCTCAAGTTTGGCGCGCATGAGCAGTGCTGAGGCCGAGACCCCTGGTCGGTTTAGTTGCTCTTGCCCCGCCTCCACTGCTTCGGTTGCCATCGCTATTTGCATCTCTGTGCGTTTTGCCCGCGTTTGCACCATGATGGTTTGTGGTTATCTTGTAAAAAAAAGTCGTTGTATATCACCAGGCGCGACACGACCTTTCCTCGTTTCCCGTCTCCCTTTTGACCACATCAATATTACCCTATATGATCTAGCAGGTAGTGTAAAACGTGTCAATTTGTCTTTATTGCCTTTCATCAGCTAAACTATAGCCACTTTATTCATTCGCATCGTAATAACATATGCGCCGAGACATCCCCTCCCCCCCCCGTCCATGTAAGTGTACTTCAAGTTCATGGGATCACAGCCTATGTTGTTGTATATCACCACACGCAACGCGATCTCGCCTCGTTTTTCCATCCCAATGTTGTCCTTAATCATCTCACCATTTCCCTCTTTGGTTCGAGCGGGTTTGGTGAGATTGGTCAATCTGTCTCTACGGCGTGTCATCACCGTGTAATTACTCATTCGTAGTGTAATGGCATATACCTTGAGATATTCATGTGCTTTCAATTCATATTATTATTCGAATTCGAGATTGAAAATCTCCATCTCTGTCTCTGTCTCTCTGTCGGTCTGTTTTTCAGCCTGTGGTTCTGACTGTTTCCCTACACGTCTATTTGTTTTTCTCTCTTTCTCGGAGTCCAAAGGTCCATGTCTCTCCGAGTAACTGTACCCCCTTTGCCAGGGAATTCTGCAGTACTTATTGTCGATTTATTGTCCATGACTGTGCCAGTCAGCATCGGCGAAGCTGTGAAATCAGCATACAGGTAAACTTCCACGCAGAAATACCTATATTATTATAATAAGCAGCGAACTGATTTGTATATTCCCGTCGTCAGTGCAAAATGGGTTGAGAGCACAATCATGGAAACATAAAAGACAGTGAAACACCTGGTAGCATCAGTTGTGTGAATCCGTTCAGTAGGCGCCAGTATTTACAGGTAACTTGAACAAGTACACAACGGTATACAATCATCCAGATGTAGGTGGTCAGCGCCAGAAAATTCCTGCACTACTCTCTATGCAATTCGGTCTTGTCTCGGTGTTATGTCAGTTCCGTTGTCTTTCCCCCTGGCTAGTTGGTAGTGCAGTTCATATAATTATATTAAAAGAAATACGTTCAGCATCAATACAGCTTGTGATCCTCATCAAGTCAGTTCGTCAAAATCAACAAAGAACCATTTGCATCTGCGATTGTCAGATGCACTGCAATACGTACTCTGGTGGACTTTGCGATGATGCCAGTTTCACATCACTTAACATAATGCCATATGTGATCGATTATGATATTTTCCGCTAGTCAGTAATCAATTCCCTACTTTTTGCATCATAATTGGATTCGTACACATGTACATGTATATGGAAGAAGGCATAACGTGTGCTGCATGTTTCCTAATGCAACTATAACCTAAAGTGCAATGCCCATGTAAAACCCTTTGCTGTAATGGTCTGTTGACTGACTCGCGTGGTTTTTATGTATCGCTCGTGCTTAATGGCTAAAATATGACGAAGCAATCCTTTTGAAAATAACGTTGAAATACAGATAGCATGTGATATGGGACTGGGACTATATCACGTATTCAAGATAGCCTATTTGCAAACTATAATAGCACAAAAAGAAAAACCGATGAAAATTGCAATTGCATTATTTAATTTTAAAGGATTTCCCAAAGGCATAGCCTATCGGGGGATCTCCTAAAAGTGAAAATGATCATTGATTTATATACTAGTGAAGCGACTTGCGCACGCAAATGTATACTGTTTATAAGGAGCGAACAGTAGCCAGGAAAAGAAACGGTACAAAACAGATACCCATACACGTAAATTAAACTGCACAAACTATCAAAAACAACACTAAACGTATTATAGTACGAACAAAAAAGCGTACAACATAACAACGACGTCCTAAAACAGTGTCAGTGGTTATTACAAATCCTTCTCTTTCAGATGCACGGTGTATAAAGAGGACAGCTTGACGCGCTGTTACACTAGGTCCCAAAATCCAATTCACAGCGATCATTTCCGTTCGCTAACATTGAGAACAGGAATCATCTTGATCCGGAGCTTCTCGCAACACAAACCGGCTCTTCCTCGCCTCCAGCTGTCTTTATAGTTCACAAGTATCTGGGGTCTGCTGACTGGTATTAGACCTATACACACCTGTAAAATCGCACAGCAGTACAGTTGATTTCACATGGCGACTTGCCCACCTTTGAAGTATCCTTTCAAAATTACAGCTGATTTCATATGGACGACTTTTCTGTCTTGCCTGGGTTACTTTTCAGAATGTAGGATACAGCTGAGTCTCCGCAGCATAGATTCTCTTACAGGTATTTATCGCGGATCTCCCGTTGTGTCGGAATAATTCCCAGACGTACGTCCGATACTGTACTTACAAAGGAAGAAGCGGAGATCACTAAAATCTAGTCAATACCTTTTTTCTGCTTTCAAATTTCCGAAAAAAGACTAGACACTGTACTGCCATTTAACAACAAAGCTAATCTGCATGTGTGTTCCGAATGTAGTCGAAAAACACTAACAGCAATCCACACATTCACACACAGGCATAGAACACGATAGCAACATGGACAACACACAAAACACACACTTTCACACACACAAACACACACACATACACAAACATACCGTACAAGTCGCAATTAACGATAGTGTGGTGCAATGCCGTCGTTGGCAGCTTCCGTGTGAAGGCGACGTGCTCTAAGTAATTAGTGAAACCTGCAGTCGTTGAAGAAACCGGAGTAACGTGCTCGATAGTTACAAAATACGGGTACAAAGAGAAAAGTGTTGCAAGCGAAGGCATCATGCTACTGTATCGCAGGAACATGGGCAAGGAACAAAAGCATTGGACTGTCGGATTCCGCACAGGTGGTTTTCAATCGTGTTACCTACAGCGATGAGTTTCAGTTATTGTACAGCCACTGTGTTCCAAGTGAAGCCAAATGCTTCGTTGTTTAAATCATTTCCGCAACCGAAACGAGATGTAATCATCTCCGCAAGTAACTGACGGGACAATGCTCAGACTGATCATCGTATTTGCGCTGGATGTGTCAAATATGTGTGGACCTGTGCAATCCAGCAACAACATTCAGTAAAATTGGCTAACTCACGGCAACAGCAGTCGGGTAATCTCGGATGTTGAGCCATAAATAAATGGAGAAAAGAATAGGACATATGGATACGAGTTAAGAGAAACTCCCCATCACTGTAACTGGATACTATACACAGTCAGAAAGTTGCCTTCCCCTCTTTGGTCTTTTCATAACCTTGAACCTACCAAGTTGGAAGGCTGTCGGTTAGCGCTACGGAGATGTGTGGAAGTTAGGTGCCAGGACGTCGAACGTCTCCGTGCCCTGTCAGTTTTGTGCCTAGTTGTTGCACTTTCTGACTGTATATATGTTGGACTCTGTAGAGCGTCCAGCCCCTATATGATGGTCAACCCCTATATAGAGTCCAAACTTGGAATCAACTGTGAGCTCAAAGTTTAGATGGACATCACTCCTTGTATAGAGTCCAGCCAATTGGCTTCACCCCTATATAGAGTCCATTGGTCCAAAATCAACTGTATGGAGTCCAACCTTTGAAATCAACTATAAAGAGTCTTTATGTGGACAACATTCATTGTATAAAGTCCAGCTGATTAGGCATCCCCTATCCAGGGTTCGAAATTAGACATAGGATCTGCTGTAAGCACTGAATATTGACCAGAAAACGGCCTCTCCCTTTAATCCTTTACATCGTTCACTCCTCAAGATAAAAAATAAGTATTGAGGCACCACTGCAGCCACTTCATAACATGAAAAACCCTACGAACACCATCCCCAAATCAAGTGGTCTCTTCGCAGACGCTGCAAATTACAATATCTCAATCATATAGTGTTGCCAAATTATTGTGCACGCACACAGACACATGCACACACCCACACAACGCCAAGAAAATACCTAGAAAAAACCAAGAATCAAAAGAGACTAATGGAGAGCCAAGGATCAATTATTTGTATTCAAATTATTGTGAGCGCGCTCACACACACACACACACACACACACACACACACACACATACACACACACACACACACACACACACACAAACTTATACAACGCCAAGAAAACACCAAGAAAAGCGTAGAGACACAATACACACGCAACTCCAACAGCCATGCAAACGTCCACCCATTTACACGTAAAGTCAAGAGGGATAACAAATAATTATACGAAACGAATGCATACTTGGGCGGATGCACGGACGTTTACATACTTGGTCCGGCTCATCGCAATTGTCGCTTATCCCCCAAGCACTTTTTGACAGGTAAAACCCATTCCAATCACGATATCTAACTTACTTTTGCGTGGGAGATCGTGATGGCAAGATTAAAGGAAGCACCAAAGAAAAAATGATCGAGACTAGCGCTTTGAATCGCGATGTAATCGACTTTTTTGGGAAGTGGGAATCTGGCCATTCACTGTCTGTGTTGCCAAAACTATACTTGCAAAAGCCAAGCGCAGCGACCCGAAGACCGGAACTGTAGCAGGGGCAACTGATATCCTGGCCTGGAGAGCGTGACAGGCACGCGTGCACGGAAGAGGAGTATGAGCGTCATGCTGAAAAAGAAAGGTGTTTTTGATGCGATGCGCCCGGCTGACGTGTTGGTTGTTCCTTCTCTTGGTGGACATAGCAGCCGCATTACAAGAGTCGTGGCCAGCGTATCCAAGCGGAGCGTATGACAGCTGTCTGGAGAGGCCTGCACGCCTCATTCGAAAGCTTTGTTGAAACACAATGTGGTGACACACAGGTCACACTGCCCACGGTTCCTTCAAGCACCGAAGTGACAGCCACAACTGTTTCTTTCCCATTGCTGCCATACGATAGGCTGAGAACGCAAGAGATACTCTACCAGTCTACGCCAGCTAGCAGCTAGACACCAGCAAATGCCAGCTCATGTAACGGCGCGGCCCGAGAGATGCAGAGTTGAGTGAACTCTGGACCTGTACTAGTGTGAGTGCAAGAAAGCGCTTATTCGCTGATTTATTTCGTGCATTTTGCTTAACTTGCTTCCTTTCTTCGACTCGCTTCACCTGATTCCATTGCTGAAAATTTTTTCTTGTGGCGGAGAGTATTCATGTATCATGCTTCCTCACTATGCCTGTTGGAAATTTCACAGAGCGGTAAAACAAACTCCTGTTCTTAGTGGCGATAGATAAGCGACAATTGCGATGAGCCGGACCAAGTACATGCACATGTAGTAGTGTAAGAGAGTAACATAGTGCAGTAGTCAGCATAATACTAGCACATGGTGAGAGTGCAATAGCAAGCTTCACCATTGCTCATGGCCATGCAAATGTTCAGCAGCACTCAGTTCCGCAAGCTTCTGAATATCAGCACACCTGCAACAAATAGATAGCACAAGTATACGCTTATTACCGTAATGATGCATGGGAGCACACAACTACCAAGTTCTCAAGAAATGTGATGCTCAATGAAAATCCATCCACACAAAGACCTGTGAACAGGTGACGGTGGGGACAATAATCCGTTAATAATACGAGGAATAAGATCGTTTGTGCACACTCAAGACGCACAGACACACCACCATACATGTAGTGTACACAGTGTTTCACTTCACTGCAACTAAATTGAAATGAGATGATTTATACAATCTGTACAGCGTTGCAGTCAGTCAGTCTTCCCCAAGATGGAAATGCAATGATTTGTTGTCACGAGGCAGTTTCACTGACACAATGTCATGTTTGTGGCATCAAAACGGTTACTTCATGGAATACGAGTGCATGTATTAGCTTGAGAAGCTTTTTCTTGTCGTCGGCATACAAGAAATCCTCCTCCTCCTCCTCCTCCTACTACTACTACTACTACTACTACTACTACTACTACTACTACTACTACTACTACTACTACTACTACTACTACTACTACTACTACTACTACTACTACTACTACTACTACTACTACTACTACTACTACTACTACTACTACTACTACTACTACTACTACTACTACTACTACTACTACTACTACTACTACTACTACTACTACTACTACTACTACTACTACTACTACTACTACTACTACTACTACTACTACTACTACTACTACTACTACTACTACTACTACTACTACTACTACTACTACTACTACTACTACTACTACTACTACTACTACTACTACTACTACTACTACTACTACTACTACTACTACTACTACTACTACTACTACTACTACTACTACTACTACTACTACTACTACTACTACTACTACTACTACTACTACTACTACTACTACTACTACTACTACTACTACTACTACTACTACTACTACTACTACTACTACTACTACTACTACTACTACTACTACTACTACTACTACTACTACTACTACTACTACTACTACTACTACTACTACTACTACTACTACTACTACTACTACTACTACTACTACTACTACTACTACTACTACTACTACTACTACTACTACTACTACTACTACTACTACTACTACTACTACTACTACTACTACTACTACTACTACTACTACTACTACTACTACTACTACTACTACTACTACTACTACTACTACTACTACTACTACTACTACTACTACTACTACTACTACTACTACTACTACTACTACTACTACTACTACTACTACTACTACTACTACTACTACTACTACTACTACTACTACTACTACTACTACTACTACTACTACTACTACTACTACTACTACTACTACTACTACTACTACTACTACTACTACTACTACTACTACTACTACTACTACTACTACTACTACTACTACTACTACTACTACTACTACTACTACTACTACTACTACTACTACTACTACTACTACTACTACTACTACTACTACTACTACTACTACTACTACTACTACTACTACTACTACTACTACTACTACTACTACTACTACTACTACTACTACTACTACTACTACTACTACTACTACTACTACTACTACTACTACTACTACTACTACTACTACTACTACTACTACTACTACTACTACTACTACTACTACTACTACTACTACTACTACTACTACTACTACTACTACTACTACTACTACTACTACTACTACTACTACTACTACTACTACTACTACTACTACTACTACTACTACTACTACTACTACTACTACTACTACTACTACTACTACTACTACTACTACTACTACTACTACTACTACTACTACTACTACTACTACTACTACTACTACTACTACTACTACTACTACTACTACTACTACTACTACTACTACTACTACTACTACTACTACTACTACTACTACTACTACTACTACTACTACTACTACTACTACTACTACTACTACTACTACTACTACTACTACTACTACTACTACTACTACTACTACTACTACTACTACTACTACTACTACTACTACTACTACTACTACTACTACTACTACTACTACTACTACTACTACTACTACTACTACTACTACTACTACTACTACTACTACTACTACTACTACTACTACTACTACTACTACTACTACTACTACTACTACTACTACTACTACTACTACTACTACTACTACTACTACTACTACTACTACTACTACTACTACTACTACTACTACTACTACTACTACTACTACTACTACTACTACTACTACTACTACTACTACTACTACTACTACTACTACTACTACTACTACTACTACTACTACTACTACTACTACTACTACTACTACTACTACTACTACTACTACTACTACTACTACTACTACTACTACTACTACTACTACTACTACTACTACTACTACTACTACTACTACTACTACTACTACTACTACTACTACTACTACTACTACTACTACTACTACTACTACTACTACTACTACTACTACTACTACTACTACTACTACTACTACTACTACTACTACTACTACTACTACTACTACTACTACTACTACTACTACTACTACTACTACTACTACTACTACTACTACTACTACTACTACTACTACTACTACTACTACTACTACTACTACTACTACTACTACTACTACTACTACTACTACTACTACTACTACTACTACTACTACTACTACTACTACTACTACTACTACTACTACTACTACTACTACTACTACTACTACTACTACTACTACTACTACTACTACTACTACTACTACTACTACTACTACTACTACTACTACTACTACTACTACTACTACTACTACTACTACTACTACTACTACTACTACTACTACTACTACTACTACTACTACTACTACTACTACTACTACTACTACTACTACTACTACTACTACTACTACTACTACTACTACTACTACTACTACTACTACTACTACTACTACTACTACTACTACTACTACTACTACTACTACTACTACTACTACTACTACTACTACTACTACTACTACTACTACTACTACTACTACTACTACTACTACTACTACTACTACTACTACTACTACTACACTACTACTACTACACTACTACTACTACTACTACTACTACTACTACTACTACTACTACTACTACTACTACTACTACTACTACTACTACTACTACTACTACTACTACTACTACTACTACTACTACTACTACTACTACTACTACTACTACTACTACTACTACTACTACTACTACTACTACTACTACTACTACTACTACTACTACTACTACTACTACTACTACTACTACTACTACTACTACTACTACTACTACTACTACTACTACTACTACTACTACTACTACTACTACTACTACTACTACTACTACTACTACTACTACTACTACTACTACTACTACTACTACTACTACTACTACTACTACTACTACTACTACTACTACTACTACTACTACTACTACTACTACTACTACTACTACTACTACTACTACTACTACTACTACTACTACTACTACTACTACTACTACTACTACTACTACTACTACTACTACTACTACTACTACTACTACTACTACTACTACTACTACTACTACTACTACTACTACTACTACTACTACTACTACTACTACTACTACTACTACTACTACTACTACTACTACTACTACTACTACTACTACTACTACTACTACTACTACTACTACTACTACTACTACTACTACTACTACTACTACTACTACTACTACTACTACTACTACTACTACTACTACTACTACTACTACTACTACTACTACTACTACTACTACTACTACTACTACTACTACTACTACTACTACTACTACTACTACTACTACTACTACTACTACTACTACTACTACTACTACTACTACTACTACTACTACTACTACTACTACTACTACTACTACTACTACTACTACTACTACTACTACTACTACTACTACTACTACTACTACTACTACTACTACTACTACTACTACTACTACTACTACTACTACTACTACTACTACTACTACTACTACTACTACTACTACTACTACTACTACTACTACTACTACTACTACTACTACTACTACTACTACTACTACTACTACTACTACTACTACTACTACTACTACTACTACTACTACTACTACTACTACTACTACTACTACTACTACTACTACTACTACTACTACTACTACTACTACTACTACTACTACTACTACTACTACTACTACTACTACTACTACTACTACTACTACTACTACTACTACTACTACTACTACTACTACTACTACTACTACTACTACTACTACTACTACTACTACTACTACTACTACTACTACTACTACTACTACTACTACTACTACTACTACTACTACTACTACTACTACTACTACTACTACTACTACTACTACTACTACTACTACTACTACTACTACTACTACTACTACTACTACTACTACTACTACTACTACTACTACTACTACTACTACTACTACTACTACTACTACTACTACTACTACTACTACTACTACTACTACTACTACTACTACTACTACTACTACTACTACTACTACTACTACTACTACTACTACTACTACTACTACTACTACTACTACTACTACTACTACTACTACTACTACTACTACTACTACTACTACTACTACTACTACTACTACTACTACTACTACTACTACTACTACTACTACTACTACTACTACTACTACTACTACTACTACTACTACTACTACTACTACTACTACTACTACTACTACTACTACTACTACTACTACTACTACTACTACTACTACTACTACTACTACTACTACTACTACTACTACTACTACTACTACTACTACTACTACTACTACTACTACTACTACTACTACTACTACTACTACTACTACTACTACTACTACTACTACTACTACTACTACTACTACTACTACTACTACTACTACTACTACTACTACTACTACTACTACTACTACTACTACTACTACTACTACTACTACTACTACTACTACTACTACTACTACTACTACTACTACTACTACTACTACTACTACTACTACTACTACTACTACTACTACTACTACTACTACTACTACTACTACTACTACTACTACTACTACTACTACTACTACTACTACTACTACTACTACTACTACTACTACTACTACTACTACTACTACTACTACTACTACTACTACTACTACTACTACTACTACTACTACTACTACTACTACTACTACTACTACTACTACTACTACTACTACTACTACTACTACTACTACTACTACTACTACTACTACTACTACTACTACTACTACTACTACTACTACTACTACTACTACTACTACTACTACTACTACTACTACTACTACTACTACTACTACTACTACTACTACTACTACTACTACTACTACTACTACTACTACTACTACTACTACTACTACTACTACTACTACTACTACTACTACTACTACTACTACTACTACTACTACTACTACTACTACTACTACTACTACTACTACTACTACTACTACTACTACTACTACTACTACTACTACTACTACTACTACTACTACTACTACTACTACTACTACTACTACTACTACTACTACTACTACTACTACTACTACTACTACTACTACTACTACTACTACTACTACTACTACTACTACTACTACTACTACTACTACTACTACTACTACTACTACTACTACTACTACTACTACTACTACTACTACTACTACTACTACTACTACTACTACTACTACTACTACTACTACTACTACTACTACTACTACTACTACTACTACTACTACTACTACTACTACTACTACTACTACTACTACTACTACTACTACTACTACTACTACTACTACTACTACTACTACTACTACTACTACTACTACTACTACTACTACTACTACTACTACTACTACTACTACTACTACTACTACTACTACTACTACTACTACTACTACTACTACTACTACTACTACTACTACTACTACTACTACTACTACTACTACTACTACTACTACTACTACTACTACTACTACTACTACTACTACTACTACTACTACTACTACTACTACTACTACTACTACTACTACTGCTACTGCTACTGCTACTGCTACTGCTACTGCTACTGCTACTGCTACTGCTACTGCTACTACTACTACTACTACTACTACTACTACTACTACTACTACTACTACTACTACTACTACTACTACTACTACTACTACTACTACTACTACTACTACTACTACTACTACTACTACTACTACTACTACTACTACTACTACTACTACTACTACTACTACTACTACTACTACTACTACTACTACTACTACTACTACTACTACTACTACTACTACTACTACTACTACTACTACTACTACTACTACTACTACTACTACTACTACTACTACTACTACTACTACTACTACTACTACTACTACTACTACTACTACTACTACTACTACTACTACTACTACTACTACTACTACTACTACTACTACTACTACTACTACTACTACTACTACTACTACTACTACTACTACTACTACTACTACTACTACTACTACTACTACTACTACTACTACTACTACTACTACTACTACTACTACTACTACTACTACTACTACTACTACTACTACTACTACTACTACTACTACTACTACTACTACTACTACTACTACTACTACTACTACTACTACTACTACTACTACTACTACTACTACTACTACTACTACTACTACTACTACTACTACTACTACTACTACTACTACTACTACTACTACTACTACTACTACTACTACTACTACTACTACTACTACTACTACTACTACTACTACTACTACTACTACTACTACTACTACTACTACTACTACTACTACTACTACTACTACTACTACTACTACTACTACTACTACTACTACTACTACTACTACTACTACTACTACTACTACTACTACTACTACTACTACTACTACTACTACTACTACTACTACTACTACTACTACTACTACTACTACTACTACTACTACTACTACTACTACTACTACTACTACTACTACTACTACTACTACTACTACTACTACTACTACTACTACTACTACTACTACTACTACTACTACTACTACTACTACTACTACTACTACTACTACTACTACTACTACTACTACTACTACTACTACTACTACTACTACTACTACTACTACTACTACTACTACTACTACTACTACTACTACTACTACTACTACTACTACTACTACTACTACTACTACTACTACTACTACTACTACTACTACTACTACTACTACTACTACTACTACTACTACTACTACTACTACTACTACTACTACTACTACTGTACATGTACATGTACATGGGAAAATACATGACATGTACAAGGACCCTCCCCGGGGTACCTCCATGCCGGTTGGCACTGACAGGCTCATACGCATAGTAAGGGCGCGTTCAGACTGGCGTGAATAGCCGCTGGAAAGCTGCAGCGTAAGGGATATGGAGGAGTTCACCAGCAGCAGTGAAGGAGATCACTGTGACCTTGAGGCTTGACACTCCAGATCACACCGACATCAGGCATGTTGTTCAACTAACTTGTTACTTGGCGGTCCCAAGAATTCTCGGAATTCTCTCGAATTGTGTATCTTGGTTAATAACCCTTTGGGGCCCACAATTATTTCAAGAAATACACTGCATACGCGAGCCCAGTTACTTATCTGGTCGTAACTTTGGTGTCCTTTGGCCGATTTTGGTGATCCGGGCTTTCTGGAAAGCTCTTGGCCAGAGGAACACAGCGATAGCCAGCAATCCATCACTCGATCCACAGAACCAGCGCCGCAGCGCGATACGGCGCTCCAAAGCCAGCATTGCGAGCACCCAACTCAAAATCACCTCCACAATACGACCACGAAAGGATGAGATGGTGGGGCGCTCTGGCGGTACTTTACGGTACATGTACAAGGACCCTCCCCGGGGTACGCCTCCATGCCGGTTGGCACTGATAGGCTCATACATGTACGCATACTCGCATAGTAACGGATATCAAGGAGTTCACCAGCAGCAGTGAAGGAGATCACTGTGACCTTGACACTCCAGATCACATCGCCATCGGGAATGTTGTTCAACTAACTTGTTACTTGGCGGTCCCAAGAATTCTCGGGTTCGGACGGGTACAGCACTGCACTGTCGTCCAGAAAATCAGCGGAAAATACTTCATTGCACAATTTACTTGGAGACAAGAATGTACATGTACATGTAATTACTGTATACATGTACCTGTACATGTACATGTACCTGGAAGTAGGACAAACTTCAGGTTTTTTAATGTATACATGTACAGTCTAGCTATGAATAGGATGAAGGCCGCAGACATCACGCAACTACGTTACTTGTTTGACATGTATTTACTGTGTATTTTATAACAAAAATATTATTGAAAACCCATAATCGATTTTCTTGTTCCTATCATCAGTGGGAAAAAATACGGAACTAAGGATACAACCAAAGAAACTGAAGTTTTTTTCCCACTGATGATAGGAACAAGAAAATCGATTATGGGTTTTCAATAATATTTTTTGTTATAAAATACACAGTAAATACTTGTCAAACAAGTAACGTAATTGCGTGATGTCTGCGGCCTTCATCCTATTCATAGCTATATTAAAATTATTACATGTATCTCCACGTAGATTATTTTTGTATATTTCAGGTTTTTTCTTTTTTCTCTCGTTTTTTTGCGCTTTTTTCACATATACAAATGTTTTCATTTTTTGGTGTTGTGTTCTAATCATTCGCCATGCCACTGTCAATTGTATTCTGTTTGCCCGTAAAAGAGGCCTTATGATTTAGCCACACAAACGTCAGGCTCAACGTTTTGAAAGTTTTCATTAGTAGACTTTCACACTTGCACCTTTTCCCCACGACTTTCTATGTGCATGGGTTACGCATTTGTAGGGACCGGCGGATTCTGCTCGAAAAGGTGGCAGATTCTGCTCGAAAAGCAGAAAAATTGGCAGAACCATACAAACCTTATGGCGGGAAATTCCTCGAATTCTGCTCCATTTCTTTATCCACAAACATGTACCTTTCCCAATTCACCCACAGAAATTCAGACGGTAAAGGAGCACAAACACCTAGGGGTAATGTTCGATTCATCCATGTCCTGGTCGGCTCATGTAGATTACATTTGTAATAAAGTCAGCCGTGCTCTTGGCTATATTAAAAGTCATTGTAAACATCTCTCTATTCCGTGCCGTTCCGCTATATATAAAATTTATCTCCTTCCATTGTTTGAATATGCTGCCACAGCCTGGTGTGGCCTAGCTAAGGTCTTATCCGATTCCATTGAAGTTCATCATAAGAAAGTTCTAAAAATTTTGTTCTCGAAGAAACCTTCCTTTCCCTCCAATGAGGTGTACTTATTAGCTCAGACTACTCCGTTAGAGCAACGCCGACTAACTTGCCTCTGTATATTGGTTCATCGAATGCTCTTGGGTTGTGTTCCTGAACATATAAAGCCTTATAACTGGTTTGTTTCGGGCCGCTCAACCAGAAACAAAGTTTCTCTTCCCAAGGCCAAGTCAACGCAATTCACAAGATCGCCATTCTTCCAGGGCTACTGTGCATGGCTACAACTTCCCGACTCAGTGAAGACTTCTGCATCATTGAAAGAATTTAAAGTGAATCTGAGGGCCTGCTGATGACTGAGTGCACCATAATAATAATACTTGCAAGTAAAAACTAATCAATATAGCTTTTCGGCTGTTTCCTTTTCATGTATATAATCTTCTCCTTCTTTTACCATGGTTGGCTATCACCCACATCTTCCCGTTTTGGCTGCCATCGGAAGCCATAAGATGTTGAATAAATAAATAAATAAATGTACCAAACATGCATGAAACTTACCAGAAAAAGAACCGAATTCTGCCAATTTTTCTGCCGGCAGAATCCGCTGGACCCTACGCATTTGACACTGTTGTTTTGGCTCTTCTTCCTTGCGCTGCTTCTGTCACCTCTCTGCAGTATTTAATCCATTGTCCATGTTCATTTTGATTTGCCTGCGATTTACCTGATGATAAGGCATGAATGAATGCTAGTGAAAACGTTCAAAATTTTGAGCCTGAAGTGTATCCTACTTCTAAAGTAAAATTATTTACTTTATTGCACATGTACATAATGGTACACATTATGTACATGTACATGTACGTGTACACAAAGGCAGAAGAGAACAGAGACAGCCGGCTGTCTCTGCTCTTTTCTGCTTTTGTGGTAAGGCCACCCTTTCTTTTTTCGTTGTTTAACGTCCGCGCCCGCGTACCTTTTTGCCTCCGACCGGAAAAAAAACAAGAAAGTAGTAGTACCAATAATATGCGATTTGAAACTCGGGTATTGAGCCAATAATAAATGTAGAAAGGTAAAGGACATATGGAAACGAGTTAAGAGTAACTCTCCACCACTGTAACTAGATACTGAGTAACTCTCCACCACTGTAACTAGATACTATACAGTCAGAAAGTGCAACAACTGGGCACAAAACTGACAGAGTACTGAGACATTCGACGTCCTGACACCTAGGTTCAACACATCTCCGTAGCGCTAACCGACAGCCTTCCAACTTGGAAGGTTCAAGGTTATGGAAAGACCAAAGAGGGGAAGGCAAGCGCAACGAAAACGAGCACAAGCTACAGTCCCAACGGAACAAAGAATGTCGATTGTCACTGGACGATGACGAGACCAGTAGGCGATTTTACAAAGCGGTCACTTTTTACGTGTTTGGCATGCACTGCATTTGACTGCGTGAATGCACAGGCGTTGCAAGTGGCTTGTACGGTCATGTAAACGCGAATTTTTGTATCGTGTGTGAATGCAGCCTTAACGATGAATTAAGGTGGCTCCTACCCCTCGCGTCTAATTTTGTTTTTGTTGGAAACGTGGCTACAAACGATTGTACTTTGTTTCGTTGGATATCTAGTGTACGGAGACAAATTTTTATCAAGTTCTACCGGCCGGTTTCACTCGGGGGAGGGGCCAAACATAGCATACTCACAATTGCCAATTTAGGCCAAAAAATACCGGAAAACCACTTTTTTGGCCGTAGCACTGGTAGTTACCCCCTTTCTCTTGATGTCCAACATCAGGACAGTAGTATACTTGCTAAATATCAGCATAAGCTGTAGATGTGGGTAGAAATCTGCTAGAAGGTGACCTTTTTTTTCTTTTCGGAATCATCCCATTTCAGCGCACACGTCCCACATATTAGCCCCGCCCACAAGTATTTGACACTGGACTTGCCCTGTATTCGATGGTTATGCTATCATAACCTAATAATGGTACTGTGTAGCAAGTTTGAGAAGGTTCTACCGAAGGTAACTCTTGACATAAAACTTTGAAGTTTCAAGTGATGCCATATTTCAAGAATCAGCACATTGCACTGGGACATAGTCCAACGCCTTATAACCCCTGACTCCACCATATGACAGATACGTGTCTTACAATAATTGATTGCAACATCTTCCGAACATAGTAGTGGGAGCGGTTTTTCCAGCCGTGCTGCTACCCACAGTCAACTGGGAACTTGTGGCCAGGCACAAGGGGTACATGGATGCAGCTAATGGGGTCGCTTTCCGCACTTGTGCCAGTGGTTGTGAGACTTACCCACTCACCCCCACCGTTAGGCGCTGCATCTGCCGCTAGGGTTTGTCGGGTGTTAGCGGCCGTCGTGAGTTCCCTTCGGGAACGGATACGATAATTTACTTTTTTTTTCTTTCTTTTTTTTAAGTAGAGCTTTGGATCAAGTTTTAGCAGTTTCCACTGAAGCTAACTACCAAAATAGAACTTTGAAGTCGCCCACATACTAAATGCCATAGCTGAGCATGTGCATTGAGTGTACGGTCTAAAGGTTTTCACAACTACATGTAGCTCCAATGCTGCGGGTACGTGTCTTACATTACTTGATTGCAACATCTTCAGAACATAGTAGTAGAGCTTTGGATCAAGTTTAGACAGTTTCTACCGAAGCTATCTACCAAAATAGAACTTTGAAGTCGCCCACATACTAAATGCCATAGCTGAGCATGTGCATTGAGTGTATGGTCTAAAGGTTTTCACAACTAGCTCCAATGCTGCGGGTACGTGTCTTACATTACTTGATTGCAACATCTTCAGAACATAGTACCGTACTGGCAATATATGTTGCCGCAGTGAGGCCATGAAGCGTTACATTGGCACATGTTTGCCGCACGCAGGGCGTTACATGCAAAGTCGCACAGGAGCCGTTACACAGGTTTCTATATTGCCGTAGTCCTTTTTTTTGCCACGCGGTACACGTGCTTTCACAGTTTTCAGCCTTTGCAGTGCAAACTGCAATGAAAAGATCGCCGCACCCCGCCTGACGCGCGTTACGAACGCAACGAAAATTTGTCGCACTAGCCTGGTCGCGCGTTACGCCGCACCCTCCTGCGTTACGCGTTACGCGGCAACATATATTGCCAGTACGGTAGTAGAGCTTTGGATCAGGTTTAGACAGTTTCTACCGAAGCTAACTACCAAAATAGAACTTTGAAGTCGCCCACATACCGGTACTAAATGCCACACATGTAGCTGAGCATGTGTATTGAGTGTACATGTATGCTCTAGTGTTTTTCACAACTTTCTCCAACATGAAGCCAATAGTGATGTGGAATTTGTTGACTGCTTTGTACAAAACATAGTGCTGAAGCAATGCACATTGGGCACTTTTTACTGGTAATGTAATTATTATTATGCAGTGTTTGCAGCCAACATAGCAAGCAATACTTCTATACTAAATGCGTATTCCACTGGGTATGGTCCAATGGCTTTTCACTTCACATCTAGCCACTGTTCTTCGTGCATTGCTTGAATGCTTAGTCTCCGTGGTAATGAAGCTAAGAGCCACACTGGAGAAGTTTCTACTGAAGCTAACTATCAAAAATATAAAATTTCCAAGATGCTCCTAGTAGTACTACACTGTATTACATCAAGTAGCTGTGTGCAATGCCACTCTGTTGAACACAGTAAGCAAAATCGAGTCACTAAAACCCTATTTGCCAGATATAAGCTGCTGAGACTGATAGCAGCTGTATGATCTGATATGGATGGCGGTTCCACACTGACCAGCACATGTACACGCGCACAGGCAGAAGAACACACAAGTAATACACCTAACGTTACTTCGAAGTACATCATGTAAATACAAGCGTATATACAAGCATCACTCCTGTTCTCCACAACTGGCAGTCCTGGGCCACTCAAGCTGGTCAGAGTGCAATAATTTCTGCAGCAGGCTTAAGGAGGCGAAATCGCCTGTTTGTGGTGCGACGTTAAATAAACTTCTACAACAACAACAACAGGCTTGACTTGGAAAGCTAATCACAACTGACATGGCTGCAACATGAGTGTTACCAGCGCTTTTACAGTGCTACTTGTATTATATTCTTGTCAATCCGGGCCATTGTGGTGCATTGCACTCGTTTTCAACAACCGAGTTTATGTCATTAGTTGCATATCCAACGCCAGCAGAAAAAGAGGGGGTGGAGGCAGATTCCTGCGCTGAACTTTTTTTGGCCGTGGACGCCGCACCCCGTCGGGATCTGCAATTATTATTTCGCATATCATAGTGCTATAGTAACCGTTGTGTTGGCTTCGTCCATTGCTGTTGCCGTCCTGGAACCTTGCCTAGCTGTCGTACTGTCCCTGGTCGCATTGGCTTCTGTTTGACGACGGTTGAACTTTGAATCGAGAGGCTATTCTCAAGGTAAGAATGCTACGTTTCCCGAAACTGAATTGCGCGTCGAGTCTCTGCTCTTTGCGACTGATGTCTTCTTGCGCTGTGAAATTTTGTCATCGCAATCATGTAGTACAAATCCTGTAGACCGCGTAAGTTAGTTAGTTAGTTCATGAGTTATGAGAGCAGTATGTTTCTGTGTACACTCGCATGGTCTGTCCAAAGCTCGTTGAATGAATGACCGAGGTCGGAGAGGCGGAGGAGCGCAGATTTTGATTTTTTCCACGGGGCCGGCCTGGGTGGATCGGCGGCTCTCGGCGCATTGTCTTTTTTGGACACGTGTACATTGAGACTGATGACGTCATCACTCCAGATGCTGTACATAATAATTATATACAGTAAGTTGCTTGTGGTCGCTCGACGTCATTAGAAGCGATTGTACCCTATTGTAGACGTGGCTAGAAGTTGTACAGAATTGTCTGGTCGGGCGAAACATGCAGCATTGGCGATATGCCACGATAACCGCCGAATCCGGGCCCCAGATACACTTAAAACTACATCGTCTTGAGTCGTTGAGAGTTGTATGTGCGCCATCTTGACGAACTCTCCACGATGGTCCAGGATTGAGCAGCTTGGAGAGGCTGTATTCACGCAGCATAGCACGTGTGCGGGCGATCTCTAGCGCTAGCGGAGGAACAGCAGCCGAACATGTCGGTTGCAAAATAATATCATACATACTGTGGAGATTGGATATAACGAATCAAATCGAGTTTAGCGACACAATTCTGTTGCCCAAGTCGTTTAGCAAGTCCTTTCTGTACATTATGGATCGGGTATAACGACCTCGAAAATAACGACAGATCGAATTTACTGAGACTTTTTTGGTGCCCGAAGACCTGAAAAACAGTGAATAGGTATGAGGTCGAGAGGCCAGGTTAGGTGAACAGAAAATTTAGGTACAAAGAAGCAGTGCCCTTTTGGATTATGTGTGTTAGTGTTTATTTGCATGGTTATTGACATTTTAGGTATGAAACAGATGAACTGAAAGTACCCGAAAATAAAAATAAATACACCGAAAATGTGTAAAACTACAGTACTTTTAAAAAGACTTTGTCGGGCACTACTCTGTTGTCCCGTGACACACTCGCGCATTAGTGGTAGATGCACGTCTGCTGGGACCTTCACTGGCGCTCGTTCTCGGATCCCAGAAATGGCAGTGGAGTTTTGTCACAGTGCCCTGATGCACTGGAGTGTCACTGAAGCTGAGACCTTAGGGGTCGTCGCAAAAGTTTTCTGTCGTCCCTGAAACGAACATCGTTCATTTCGTACTCGGACCCCCTCCCCTCCCTCTGAAACGAACACAGCTTGCTATGCTGGACGACGAAAATCGCATGCATGTACTTGTCATATGTACAGTGTCGGTCGACTTGCGATTTTGGCTCGCACCCCTCCCCCCCCCCCCCCCCCAAATGACTCATGTTCGTTTCAGGGACGACAAAAAAACTTTTGCGACGACCCCATAGGTCAGCTGAGATACTCCAGTTTCACCAGCACCGCTGCAGCCACCTCTTCTTTTCAGAAAGGGTATCAGGAGTTGCGCACTCTTTAGTAGGGGGGGGGGGGGGTTGGGTGTTATACTCTTGACATGTTACCGGTACAGTGTACAGTACTACACATTTTAGTCTGGGTTCAGGAAATGAGGAAATGAAAATGTACTCCACTTTTCGATGTGTACAGATCTACCCAGGTAGCCGGCATGGCATTACTGAAACATCTTGGTACAGGATATGTGTACATCTGGTACACACTCGCCGTTTAGATGTTTGTTGTATGATGTGTACACGGTACTACACTTTCAGGGCACGTACATTGGCACCACGCCGGTCGTTCCCTGGATTTCAATGGCCACGTGATAAGTTTAAACTCGGTCTAGTTGTATTTATTTTTATTTTGCCCAAACAAGTACGAGTGACTTTGGAGGAGGATGTCAAGAGTAAAACAATATAATTATAAAAAATTAGAAAGGAAAAGGACATATTGAAACGAGAACTAGATACTATATACAGTCAGAAAGTGCAACAACTTGTATTATTGGCCCAATACCCGAGTTTCAAAGTATTAAAAAATTGAAGAAAAAGCTGTACCCATGTACCCATGTTGTGTATAACAGTAGTAGTAGTACGCAATAGTAGACAGCCAGACACTGAATGGCCGAAGCGGACGTAAAAAATGTAAAAAAACACTTTAACATTGCCATATGCTGTGATCGTGCATTCATATATACACCCCGCAATGGATGTATTCGTGAAAAGCCTTGGCAACGTCGTTACATACACACATTGCCCGTAAAACTACTTATAAGGAAGACGCAACGAACTACTTTCGTTGTCACTTTAATTTCGTTAAATTTGTAAGGCTCCAGCCCTTTATGAAAATATGAACGTTGTTTCAAGCGTTGTGACATTTAAAGTACCGTGAGAGCGCTCCACTTTGATTTCACAGCCAGGGAAAGGAAAGTGGCATGGCAAAGTGCAACTAAGGTTGTACGATGTGAGAACCTTAATGTACGAAGGTCGCACTTACCGTGTTCGTGGGAGGAGCTCGCACCCACCTGGCACCTGGCGCCGGCCTGAAGGTAGACTGAGTACTGATTGACTGCCAAAGAGCAAAGTGTGTACAAAGTGTGTACAAAGTGTGTACAAAGTGTGTACAAAGTGTGTACAAAGTGTGTACAAAGTGAGTACAAAGTGTGTACAAAGTGTGTACAAAGTGTGTACAAAGTGTGTACAGACATGCTGTACAATCTACTGTAAGTCTACACATGTTCGTCCCGTTCAAATTTCGGCCTCCCAGGGCTAAAACCCATTTCGGCCGCATCGAATTTTCGGCCTGTACTGCTGCCGCCTGTGTACACTGTCACACAGAACCTTGCGAAACTAAATTTCAGCCGCAACAAATTTTCGGCCAAACATGGCTAAGCCGGAAATAGCCGAAAATAAACAAGCGCCGAATATTTGTTGACTCACAGTACGCACAGGACATCACCTCCACAACCAACCCCGAAAGGGTTGTGGTGGTGGGGCACTCTCGCTGTACTGTACCCTACAAATATTTGATAGACCCAGGGGCGCTTCCACGACTTCTTGGCCACGTCGACATGCTAGTACACTGCATAGCAGTGCATACCGTTTTAATCAGGGAGTAGTACTCGTATTTTACTGCTCCCTGATTTCAACTTCCAAATGGTCAGTCCGGAGCCTCATAATACAACACGTATGTGTAGGGCTTCTATATCGAACTCTCTGTACTGTGCTGTGTGCACATATGTAGCAGCCTACGATCGACGGCACTAACGAAAGTCAAAATTTAGCTTTCACATTGCTTCACGCGATGATGCTGCGGTTGAAGGCCCTATTTGAATATGGTAGCCAGCTGTCTTTGATGGTACGGTACGGGACATGTACGGGATAGCACTAGGCATGCCCTACGCCAGAAACAAACACGCGCACACACACACACACACACACACACACACAGATACGAAATGCAGCGGTGTGGACCCTGGCTATTGCTGGACACTACTAAAGTAACGTCTTTTGTATAGTTTCGGGGATTTAAAAGTTTGTGCTTTCCCTCATTCTTGTGTTTCTATGCGCAGTGTTGTAACTCGGCATGGCAGGTGAACGGGATTTGAGACCAAAAGAGCCAGTTGCGTACTATCCTGATCCTGTTCTGTCAAGTTTGATCAACGAAGGTTAGCTACTGCGCGCGCGCGTGTGTGTGTGTGTGTGTGTGTGTGTGTGTGTGTGTGTGCACCCACGTTCACAGCACTGGCACTGTATTGACTATGTGATCACCCGGCAGCGGGATTTTCAGCGCTGTACAGATTGTCGTGTGTACCGGTCTGCTGAGTGTGGGACCGATCACAAACTTGTCGGGCTAACGTTGTCACTTGGTTGCCGCCGGCGTTTCTACCCGCCAAAGAGCAAGGCCCCTGATCGCCGTCGCTTTGATGTATCCCAGCTCGGACCTGCTGACCCAACTGCATCAGAGGATGATGATTTAGTAAGGCAAGCAACTGTGGCGGAGTGGTACCATACCTCATCCGACTGTCTGCAAGACGCTGCACCAGGGACCTCAGTTCAGGATCAATGGAGTTCACTACGGGACGCCACAGTTAAAGCAGCTACCTCTGTCCTAGGCAAGAGTCGCCGTCGTCAGCCAGATTGGTTCTCAACCAGTTCTGCCACTCTCGAGCCTCTCCTTGCACATCGTAACACTCTATTCCAGAAATCTTTAGCAGATCCATCACCTCTGGTCCGGCGAGAGTTTGTCCGCGCGCGCTCAGCTGCAAGGGATGCTGTTCGCAGTGCTAAGGAGGACTGGTTCCGTAAGACTGCGTCTGATGCCGAATCTAGGAAGTTTGGGTGTAAGGCTGTGTGGAACAGCATCCGGGATCTACAGACTGCCCGGCGCGGATTGATTCCCACTAAGTCGTGCCTGATCAAACAGACTGATGGCTCACCATGCTCGTCCGTTGAGGCACAGCAGCACCGCTGGTCTGAACATTTCGAAAAGCTGCTGAACCTTCCAAGCGGCTTTGTCCGATCTGAAATTGACTTGGTCCAGCAGCGCAACATCATGAAACACCTGGCCACCTCACCCATTGCTGAAGAGGCCCAGCGCTGCCTTCGCTATCTTACGAACGGGAAAGCTGCTGGAAGCTCCGGCATTCTACCGGAAATGGTCAAATACAACTGCGACCTATTCTATGCCAATCTGTTTAAGCTCATTACCGCGGTTTGGGAGGAGGGCGTAGTACCGCAAGATTGGGTGAATGCTGAGATAATACCGATACCCAAGAAGGGTGACCTCACTAGCTGCGACAACTGGCGTGGCATCGCACTCCTCGACGTCATTGGCAAGCTGTTCGGACGCCTGCTGCAAAACCGACTGCAGAAAGTCGCCGAAAGTGTGCTGCCTGAATCACAGTGTGGTTTCCGGAAAGGTCGCTCCTGCACGGACATGACGTTTGTTGTTCGCCAGGTTGTGGAGAAGTGTCACGAGCACCAATCCAAGGAATTCCTGGTGTTTGTCGATTTGAGGAAGGCATACGATTCTGTTCCGCGTGCTGCACTGTGGATTGTCCTGCTGAAGCTGGGAGTCCCGGAGCAACTGGTCAGCCTTCTGAAGTCTTTTCACGACAACATGACAGCCACGATCATCGTTAATGGTTCCCCCACTGAAGGCTTCCCAGTGTGCAACGGATTGCGCCAAGGGTGTACAATGGCACCAGTCCTTTTCAACTTGTTTGCTGGTGCAGTGATGGAACGTTGGTGCGCACGCGTCCAAGAGCGTGGAGTGTCTGGTTTTCCACTCCGTACCTGTGCCGATGGTCAGCTTTTCAAGAGATCTAAGCGTGGTAATGATATGGTCATCACAGATGGTGAGTTTGCTGATGATGCAGCCTTGTTTGCACCCAGCCACTCGGATGCTCAGCGTATGCTTGAGATATTTGCGGAGGTCAGTGGAGCATTCGGGCTGTCTCTCAACATGGCAAAGACAGTGTTCATGGCTGTTGGGCATCAGATCAACGACAGTGACCGTACCCCGCTAAGCGTACAAGGCAACGCCACCCAGCATGTCAGCCAGTTTACATATCTCGGCTCAGTGGTAACACCAGACGGACGATGCCACACCGATGTGTCCAACCGCATAGCTGCTGCATCTAAGGCCTTTGGCAGCCTCTACTCGTCAGTTTTTCGGAACACTTCACTAACATCCAAGACGAAACAACACACGTGCACATGCTGTGTGTTGTCGGTGCTGTTGTACGGGGCTGAGAACTGGACACTGTTGCGTGCCGACATACGTCGCCTTGAACAATTCCACAACCGCTGCGTTCGTGTCATTCTCGGCATCTCGCGTTCCAAACAGTGGGAGGACCACCTGTCATCTGCCTTGCTGCATAGAATGTGCGCTACAGAGCCAGTTGCTGACATGGTTGCCCGTTGACGGCTGCAGTGGCTTGGCCACATTGCCAGGATGGACGACCACAGGCTCCCAAAGGCAGTGTTGTTCTCGTGGCTCCATACTCCACGCCCTGCTCATGGCCCCAGGCGTCGATGGCGTGATGTGGTACGCGATGACCTCAAGGCGTTCGGTCTATACACCGGTTGGTACGACCTCGCAGCTGAACGTGGCGAGTGGATCCAGTCCATCTCGGATGCTATTGTTGCACGGCGTTAACGCCTTGAAACGACAGCCAAGTCAGTGTGTTGTGCGATCTGTGAGCGACTCTTCGCCAGTGAAAGCGGACTTCGGCGGCACAAATGCAGGGAAGAGCGACTGAAGCCGATCCATGAACAGGCCGGTGCTGTGTTGTGCGAAACGTGCCATCGTTGGTTTGCTGGCCGAGGTGGATTTGCTGTGCACAGCTGCTCTCCCAGTCTTGGTGACGCTCCAGTTCCAGAGATTGTTGCACCTCGCCCACCTGATTGCAGCCAATGTCATTACCACTGCCACACCTGTGACCGCTGTTTCCGGAGCAAAGCTGGGCACCGCCGGCACAACTGCAACCGCAGAACATGCAGCTCTGGCTCCGAGCGCCGCACCATCCCATGCCCGACCTGCTCTCGGAAGTTCACACGTCTCCAGTACCTGGCTCAACACAAATGCAAGAAGTAACTCTGCCCTCCTTGCCTCTTTGAGGCACTGCATCACCTTTAGGTGGCAGTTTCAAGGTTCAAGGTGTGTGTGTGTGTGTGTGGTGTGTGTGTGTGTGTGTGTGTGTGTGTGTGTGTGTGTGTGTGTGTGTGTGTGTGTGTGTGTGTGTGTGTGTCACCCATGAAGGTGCAATCCATCCAGGACACCGATGGCATTGTATGCACGTCGTTGGAGGCCATCTCGTCCAGGTGGTATGAACACTTTTCAAACGTCCTTAATATCAGGAGCCTCTATGACTTGGACGTTTTCGGTACGCTGGAGGTCAGGCCCATCGACGAGGAGCTCGCCATCCCTCCATCTCCTGAGGAAGTTGGTCGAGCTATACGTGCAATGGCTAATGGCAAGGCAGCTGGCGCATCGGGGATCCTGCCCGAACTTGTGAAGTATGGCTCCAGTGAGCTGCATGAATGTTTGCTGGCCTTGCTTTTGACTGTCTGGTCCACAGGTGGTGTTCCTCAGGAGTGGCGGAATGCCCAGCTGGTGCCAATCCCAAAGCGTGGAGATCTATCGCTCTGTGACAATTGGCGTGGGATCTCTCTTTTGGAGGTGGTGGGCAAGATGGCTGGTCGCTTGATACAGAACCGCCTTCAATCTAGGGCCGAGCATCTCCTCCCGGAGTCTCAGTGCGGATTTCGACCCAACCGTGGCTGTGCTGATGCTGTGTTTACTGTCCGGCAACTGGTGGAAAAGGCATACGAGCATCGTACAAAAATATTTTGTATCTTCGTGGACTTGAGAAAGGCATATGATTCTGTGCCTAGGGCTGCACTGTATCGTGCTCTTTCTGTCCTTGGTATTCCTCCGACTCTCCTCAAGGTCATTGAGTCATTTCATGATGGCATGGTGGCGGAGGTGCGTGTGCCTGGGGGTGTCACGGATGAAATTCGTGTGGAGAACGGCCTGAGGCAGGGGTGTGTAATGGCCCCAATCCTCTTTAACCTCTATCTGGCTCTGGTGGTTGAACGTTGGCGGTCTGTTCTCGCTGATCGTGACCCAGACATTGGCATCCAATTTCACTATCGCTTGGATGGCCAGTTATTCAACCCAGCACGACGAACCCGTACCTATCAGCAGACCGCTGTTGTTGATGTTGAGTATGCGGACGATGCAAACTTTGTAGTTGGTTCGCGGGAGCATGCTGTGTTGGCCTTGACGGCGTTCCAGGATGTTTCTGCTGAATTTGGCCTCACTGTGAGTATACCCAAGACCAAGTTTATGGTGGCTGGTGTTGGTGTTACTTCAGTTGACACTGCTGGCATTCCGCTTCATGGACAGGTGGTGGAAAATGTTTCCTCCTTCGTTTATCTGGGTTCTGTCATCACTCCGGATGCGCGTTCTGCAGGAGACGTTTCGAGGCGTTTGTCACTCGCCTCGCGTGCCTTTGGATCGCTCCAGGATGTGTTTGCTAATCGTGATCTTTCACTCCATGTGAAGCGCCGATTGTATAACGCCTGTGTGATGACAGTGCTACTGTATGCTTCGGAGTGCTGGTGCCCTTTGCAGGGTGACCTCCGGCGCCTCGATAGTTTCCACCGCCAATGCATCCGTGGCATCTTGTGTGTTTCGCGAACACAACAGTGGGAGGAACGCATCACCAATGAGCAGCTCCGAGAGATGTGGGGTGATCCATCGCTATTGTCCTCCCGGCTTCGGAAGCGGAGGCTTGAATGGCTTGGCCATGTGGCCCGCATGTCGGATGTTCGTGTGCCCAAGCAGCTGTTGTTTGGCTTCCTACCGTCGCCTCGGCCTGCGTGTGGTCCCCGTCGTCGCTGGAGGGATGTGATTTCGGCTGATCTTCGGCACATCGGCATTGAACATCTAGCTTGGTATGGGATTGCTCAGGATCGATCTGCCTGGCGGGTGTCTGCCGTTGGGCCGAGCCTCGGCGGTCCTTCCCATGACCAATCTCAACGGGTGGACTGTCTTATCTGCCACCGTTCGTTTCGTCGGCCAGGTGACAAAGCAAGACACAAGTGTACCGCAGAACGAAGTCTCCCCATCCAGGAACAGCGTGGTGCTGTGCAGTGTGGTACATGCAGGAGGTGGTTTCACTCTCGTGGTGGCTTGCGTGTACATCATTGTTTGCCCCTGGAACCATCGGAAGCGTCCGCGCCGGCATCACCTATTCCGCTCAACGTCCCAGCTTCTCTCTTGTGTGTGACATGCAATCGGCAGTTCAAGTCAGTGCCTGGTTTCAGACGTCACAAGTGCGACCGTGGCCATCGAGCAACCAAGTCTGATAGAGCGTCGTATGGTGTTCGCTGTTCTCGCTGCAGCCGTCAGTTCCGTCGACAGAGTGACCTGAGTCGTCATCTCCGTTTCTGCTCCTGACAATGACTCTGGCTCCTTTCGGAGTGGTGTGGCCCTTGTGGCAACCAAGCTACAGTAGTAGTAGTAGTAGTAGTGTGTGTGTGTGTGTGTGTGTGTTGTTATCGAATTCCTTCACACTCAAGCACCCAAATACGGCTCCACACACTCAAGCACCCAAATACGGCTTGTTTACAGGAGTCTAAAAGGAGAGTAAAGAAGATCCACAACAGCCAGCATGATGCCGCGAGGTTCATGCCCTCACCGTGCATCAAAGAACCATAGCAAAAATGGCGCACAGCATGATCAGACCACATGATCATGATCTGATCAGCGATTCAAAGCGAGTGAACATCTTCTTCTTTACTTATAAAGAAGAGGCACCTGTGACGTGTGTTTGTGTGTGTGTCACGCAGAAGCGCTGCGGAGCAACGCTGCCCTGAGCACGCGAAGCGTGCGAACAGTGTAGCTAGCGGCCGCAGAAGCACTGAGCATGCGAAGCGTGCGAATCGTGTAGCTAGCGGAAGCAGCCACGTGCCACAGAAGCACTGAGCACGCGAAGCGTGCGAATCGTGTAGCCACCACCACGTGCTGAGCACGCGAAGCGTGCGAACAGTGTAGGTAGCAGACACGATCAGTACGAGTAGCAGTAGCAGCCGCGCGCAGAAGCACTGAGCACGCGAAGCGTGCGAATCGTGTAGCCACCTAGCCACAAGATTAATTGTGAAGCGCATCCAGCGACATGTAATTGAAGCTGAGATTTTGACTGGGTCGGGTGCAGGAGAACCGGTGTACATACCGAAAATACCCACGACATCCACCAATTATTTGCCATTCCAACTTCGACGTGTCCAGTTCCCACTCCGTGTCTGCTTTTGCATGACCATAAACAAGTCCCAAGGGCAGTCCCTGAAGGTTGTTGGTTTGGACCTAACAACACCATGCTTTGCTCATGGCCAGTTTTATGTGGGTTGCTCCCGGGTAGGTAATCCAGACAACATTCACATTTTGTGCAATGACGGCAAAACGAGAAAATTTAGTCTGTCCCCGGGGAAAATTGCGATTCCGCGGCCGCGTTTTTTTCCGCGTTTTGTGCGATTTTGTAAAAGACCGCGTTTTCCGCGATTTTCCCGCGTTTTTTGAACTTTTTGTTGCATTACACGTACACACAGTGCACTGTTCGATCAGCAACGTCTCACGGTGCCGGCCTTTTACTCAAATATGACGAGTGATTACACCAGAGACTTCTAACTGATTGATTTCACTACATACTCACTGAAAATTGCCGCATTCACCGCATATTTACCGCAAATTCACCGCAAATTATGCCATATTATGCCGCGTTTTTCCCCGCGTTTTTTGCGATTTTTTCCGCAATTTTCCCCGGGGACAGTTTAGTTTACCCGGCTGCACTACAGTGACTGCACGTCTGCGGGTGTGCCGCAGTACTTTGCCGACGATTTGTTGTCATGGCTGACTAATCCCAATAACTGAGAACTCTATACGTGATTCCATTCACTCACCATGCTGCGCATTACTGTTCGCATTATTGTTCGAGGATGAAGCATCCCATCATCCCATATCATGGCATATGCTGAACACAAGTGCACTCTCTAATAACTGAGAACTCTACACGTGATTCCATTCACTCACCATGCTGCGCATTACTGTTCGCATTATTGTTCGAGGATGAAGCATCCCATCATCCCATATGCTGAACACAAGTACACTCTCTATGTCCAAGCTGCCACATGTACATGTACGTACATGTCTCAACATGCCTAAGGCACAATTTCCCAATAATTGGATAAGCCTTCACTATTGTAAATCTCAGTTCTATAAGTATCTGATAAACAACTACCCGGTCATGCGGTGTTACACAGCAATGTGCTGTTCATGTACTTGCTTCACCCGCATGCCACGTTCGGCCAGGCAACGCTGGCCGGGTGCTGCTAGTTACTTATAGAAGAGGCACCTGTGAGGTGTGTTTGTGTGTGTGTCACGCAGAGGCGCTGCGGAGCAGCGCTGCCCTAGGCCCTGAGCACGCGAAGCGTGCGAACAGTGTAGCTAGCGGCCGCAGAAGCACTGAGCATGCGAAGCGTGCGAATCGTGTAGCTAGCGGAAGCAGCCACAGCTAGCTGAAGCACTGAGCACGCGAAGTAAAGCGTGCGAATCGTGTAGCCACCACCACGTGCTGAGCACGCGAAGCGTGCGAACAGTGTAGGTAGCAGACACGATCAGTACGAGTAGCATGCTACTGCTATAGCAGTACTACCAGTAGCATGCAGCCGGCCGCGCGCAGAAGCACTGAGCACGCGAAGCGTGCGAAGCGTGTAGCCACCTATAGCCTAGGCCATAGGTAGCACTAGCAGCCGCACAAGCGCTGCGGACCACGTGAACCGTTCTCTGCAGCAAAAGGATACAAAAGATCTGCACTGACTGCACTCTGCATCTGATCTGCAGTGAAGAGCGCATCGCACTTTTGTTCGTAAGTTTATGAATGTTTTGAGCCGCTTCATCCGCCACCAGGTGATGGACAACCCTGACCAGCCACCCGAAGGCGTAACAGACGTCCCTCCTTCTCCTTCCAACGATGAAGAACCTCCCTCACCAGGACTTCAGCGGTCTGGGAAAAGACGCCGCCGGTCCTCATCAATAACGTCGTCCGACGATCAAGAGGCCATTGCCCGCAGACGCGAACAAGCCAGGGTTCGAAAGCAGAGGGAAAGGTCAAAGGAAACTGAAGAACAGGCTGATCGCCGCAGACTTCTAAATCGTCGACAAACTGCTGCGACACGCTCTCAGGAGACGCATGAACAAACTCAAGAACGTAGAGACCGTAACTGCCGCCGAGCTGCTGAGGCACGTTCGCATGAGACACCTGAGCAGGCAGACCATCGCCGAAGTCAAAGCCGTATGCAAGTTGCCAGAGCGAGGTCACTCGAGACGCAAGGGGACACGGAGGTACGAAGAAGCCAAAATGCGCAGCGGGTGGGAGCACCCCCGGATGAAAATGCATCCGCCACAGGGCCAGATCCCCACGAACAGCCTATGGCCACTACGAGAGCAGGTGAGGGTACTGGTAATTTCACCCGTAACAATTACATACAGACCATTAAACCAGATATCTGGGGTAAACTGGGCTTCCATTACGACAACATTTGGACTATCCCACTCACAGGTCCATCACATAGTCATTAGGTGGCATGAACGTCCTGTGTAAGCAGCGTGCGAATCGTGTAGCTAGCGGAAGCAGCCACAGAAGCACTGAGCACGCGAAGTCACGGCTGTTACGTAGATCACAAAATCGGACATTCAAAATGGCGTCATTTTTTTGAAACTTTTTGAATTTTTGAACGCGACGGCCCCCAGAGAATAGCTGAGAATTGCATTTTTCACGTTGGTATCCAGGCCATTTTGGCTCCCATCGTCTCCCATCGACACGGTTTACCATACAACCACGATTTTCGTCCAGGGGAAGCTTCAAGGAACGCATTGATGCCTTTTGGATCGTCTTTCCCAAGAGGCGACAGGTTTCTGTCGCCATGTCGCCTCCACGTCCTTTGTTCTTTCGATTCCCAAAACTGCTCTACTTTCATTGCTGCCTACATCCCGGCTCCGAGTTTTCGCAGCTGCTTGCTGTGTTTTTGGTGGCCCTAGAGACCTTCTATAGCTCGAAAATCGCGCTCTTGTCCCAGATCGTGCAAAGGAAGTCTCGATCGCGCATCGACATTTTAGCCTTGTTTGTTGCTTTCTGCTCTGCGATGGAGCACCACTCGAGTATTCTTGAATCCGTGTGTCGCATTGGTGGGCAAAAACTTGCCAGTGCTAGTCACAAAACTCCATATCCGGTGAAGAATTATGTTGAAGAGATCGCCAAAGTTTTTAAAATTGATGTTTCCAAAGATTCCCCTGACGTGCATCCCCAGTACATGTGCTCACTTTGTCAATTTGCTATTGCACGTTCAATGAGAGATGACACATATAAGTATTGTAGTGGGGGCTGCAATGGCCCAGTTACATGGCAACCACATACGAGATCTAACTGTGCCGTATGTAAGAGTGATGCTGTACGAGCCAAGGGCGGCCGTCCACCGAAACGGAAAGCCGTCAGTGAACTGCGTGGCCAAGCGGCAAAACGACAGACATCAACGGCATCAACATCAGCAGAACTGCCAGAAGGCAGTCCTAGCTCTCAGCAAAGACGCACCAGCAGCAGTAGCAGCGGTGACACCAACACAGTAGCACACACCACTGATAGTCAAACATCCGCAGTTACTTTGGACGAGATTTCGGCGCACGCAGCGCCTATGTATCGGGCTGAAGCAGCATTAGAGAAAGAGCGGTTTATTGACAGTGGAGCTGTGCAGGAATGCATGATATGTTTGCAAGTGGTAAATGGAGCAGTTCAAGCCAAATGCTGTGAAAATATATTCTGCTCAACATGCGTGCACACGTGGATGAAGAGTCACAATACATGTCCAGTATGCAGACAGCCAATGGCACTGGCGACACTGCAGAAGCCATGCAAGCTAGTGTGCAATATGGTTAGCAAGTGGGGTGTACATTGTGACTTCCATGAACCAGCATTGTCAGGTTGCCCCGCAACCGTTCGAAGCATGAATTACGAGGTCATGTCACATCATGTCCGTTCAATCCATCCACATCCTCAGGAACGCCCATTCGTACTGCAACCAAAGCTGCAACAGTGGAGGAGATCTTAGCAGCGTCACCATCAAAGCTACGGGGCGATGTGAGTGACAGACTGACCTGTCACCTTGTGTCCGCCAAAGCAGAAGATGGGAGGCTGGAAGTGAAAACCAGCAGCCAAGGAAGACCGCAAGTTTTCATGCGAACAACAGTTGGCAGCAAGCAGCCGGAGGAGGCATCAGCCAGGACGCTGAAACGACGGTCACTGGAAATGGAGCGCATCACAGAGACAGTTTGCACCACAGCAGATGCAACACGGCATGGCGTTGCTGGACTTGGCGCTACCAGCATCAAACCACCTTCAGGCACTGCCCTTGCCATGAAGGCCGATCTAAGCCTTCCTTGGGCGCAACTCCGGAAGCTGCGCAGATGGCTCCGCTCCTTCGGAGTTCAGCTTGAATCGGAGAGAAGCATTCGCTCATTCATCGCCACCACCTTGCCGAAATACACAGTGAAGCAGCTCCCCTTTGTCAAGCGGACTGGCGAGTTGTCACTTGCTGCAGCTGTCTACTTTCCAAACCTAACCGACATCATTATCCACTACCTCGACATACTTGACAGCGGCAGTAAGCTGACATGGCATGATGGCGCCATCCCAGAAACGGAGATATGGGTCAAGCTGGGCGGTGACCATGGTAAGACAACATTTAAATTCGTGATGCAAATCGCCAACACCATGCATCCAAACTCACTCGCCAACACTGTGCCAATCTGCGTGTTTGCAGAGAAGGACTTGCCGGCAAACCTGGAAACTGCACTCTCAATGTATCGGAACCAAATTGCAGAGCTACAGGGCCAGAAATGGAAAGGCAAGACCATTGTGCCTTATCTGTTTGGTGATTACGAGTACCAAACCATGAACTACGGCTTGTCGGGTTCCAGTGGCGTAAGGCCTTGCCTCCATTGCTTGTGCACGAAGAAAGACATGCAGGTCCCACCAGCGAACCGCGACGTACAGTATGGAGCACGGTCCTTAGAGAAGATGGCGGAGGACTATGCACAGTTTACTAGCGCAGGTGCTCTGCTGTCAAAGGCAAAGCTGTATAACAACACCATCCGACCAGTCCTATTGCCAGTGCCCGTTGCGCGCGCCATCATTCCAGTGCTGCACCTGGACCTCGGTGTATTCCCGTGGATCTTTGATGTATTCACACGCGAGGTCCGTCTTCTGGACATGCAGCTTGCAGAACAATGCGACGCTGAAGAGCAAGACAGTGGACGGTTTAGAGCCTTGTCAACTGCAAATCACAAGTTGTCTGGCTGCAAAACAGCGTTCTCGGAAGCAACAGCGAAAGCCACCGCTCTGGAGAATCATCTGCACTTCATCGTCTTGTTTGGCCAGCAACAGGGCATGGCGATAGAAGCACTCGCAGGCGTGCTACAACGGGAGGTTGAGCAAGCACAGGCCGACACAGAGCAGTGTAGCTCGCAGCTGAAGATTGCTGAAGCCGAACTGGCCAAGTTGCGCCGCAGCAAGGATGTTCTCGGCCCGTGCGAAGCGTCCATAGAGCCAGTACTGCAGAAGAACATTATCCATCGGCAGGCCTATCACGGCGGTGCTTTTGTAGGGAACCATATCCACCGTGCCCTCAAGCCCGCCGTGATCACAGCTATCACTGAGGCCCCAGCAATTGTCATTGGAGATCGGTGCCCAGCTCTGCAGAATGACGCTCAAGTAGTCAGTGAGCGGTACAAGTCCCTGTTCAGCCAGTACGCAGCGTGCAGATCTTCCTTCAGCCATTGCAACAAATGTGGAGAGGAGGAACTGCAGCAATTGGAGCTCTCCATTGCCTCGTTCTTACAGAAATGTCGGAGCGAGGTGGTGGAGATTGGCTTAGGTCACATCACTCCAAAGCTGCACCTCCTTGAGGAACACACTGTGCCGCTGATGCGGAGAGTGCACGTCGGGCTTGGTCTACTGTCGGAGCAGGGCGCGGAAGGAATTCACGCCGAGTTCAACCTGCTCGAGAAGAGATACGGTTCCATTCCCGGCGAGCTTGAGCGCCTGCATGCTGTTGCAGAACAACACCTCGTATGCACCCTGCCAGACGTTGCAGATCAACGGCCCAAAGTTCGATCGAGGCAGCGGACTGCTCCATCGCAGGCAGATCAACCAGCCAGTCCGCCATAACACTGACTACACGCAAAGCCAGAGAGGTAAGGTCTAACTCTAACTGTTCACTTCTACTTCCTCCAATAATAATTCTTCTTGATGTTTTCGACAGCAAGACTTCTGTTCTTACTTCCTTGTCGTTTCAAAAAATATTTGGGTTTAGACCGACTTTACCGAAAGAAAGTACTAAATCCGGCGAAATTATATAATTCTATACATTTTGTACTAAGTCGAAAGGATTTCAGTAAATCCGCAGCGATTTCAAACTTTTCGCCGCCATCTTGTTAGATGTCCACTGCGTAACAGCCGTGAAGTGTGCGAATCGTGTAGCCACCACCACGTGCTGAGCACGTGTGCTGTTCATGTACTTGCTTCACCCGCATGCCACGTTCGGCCAGGCAAAGCTGGCCAGGTGCTGCTAGTATGATACTAAATTATGTGAATCTTTCGAAAATCTACGATGTGAAAACATCGTACGTTTAGAGAATTTGAACAAGATCGAAGGGGAAGAGTGATTCCTTTGTAATGAACTGCGAATCATGCAATTCCATTACCATGTGTGTGCGTTTGTGTGCATGTGTGTGCGTTTGGGTTTGGGTTTGTGTGTGTTGTGTGTGTGTGTGTGTGTGTGTGTGTGTGTGTGTGTGTGTGTGTGCGTGCGTGCGTGCGTGTGTGTAGGTGTGTATAGGTGTGTGTAGGTGTGTGTGTGTGTGTGGGGGGGGGGGGGTGTTTACGTGTCTGTGGGTGCGTGTGTTGCCGCTGCAACACAACGTTAGCAAGGATAAGGTAGACTAGTCTCTTACGGACAGAAACCTCGCCAGCTGTTCTAGCCCATTGCGCATAGCCAAAATAATATGGAAGGTACGAGTAATGCATGTGAGTACACTGGCATCAGCAATGCACTGTTCGCTGTTCAACACCCCAGGCGACCATGCCCAGGTGGCTGCGTGGGGTGTTCATGGTACAAATTACGTCATTAATGGGTATATTGTTTGTTTCGCTGTGTCTGTGTTTGCAGCTAAGCACGTGTCGACGATGACTGCCCCTGAGCTGCACCACGGCAAGCGTAGTCACCACCAGCAGCAGCAACAGCAGAGTAGTAGTAATGGCACGTGGACAGGGCCCACTGAGCACACGTCCGAGCGACGCAACAGCGGCAGCAGCAGCAGCGGCAGTGGCGGCGGTGCCTCGACTGCCGCCAACGGCCGTGGTGTGCGCGCGACGGACAAGCAGAGCAGCGGCGGTGGCCTGCTGTCGCCCGATGGACAGCGACGCAGTACGTAAACACAACCCTTGTACATGTACAGTGCGTATCGCCTATAGGGTTGGCAGCTACTGTATATTAGTGAACGGGCTAGGTAAAAATGGTGACTTAGGACCCGACCCGTTCACTATATTATTATTTTATTAAGCAGAAATATTCGTCTGAATTTAATTTCGCCTTTTCGTCCAAGGAGCTTTTGGACTAAATTAAATGCCGGACTAATGTCGATTTGCCCAGCTTTTCAATACACTCTTGTGATCCGTGGACGAAATTTCCACCCGGACCAACTCCATTTCTTTGGAGTTGGACGAAATTATTGACCGACGAAATGTTCTGGCTGTACAGAATCAAGAGTACATAACCCCCCAGAGTGTGCAACGCCTGATCCAGCTCTGCATAGGGTCTTAGTCGAGCGTAATCGGATCTTTGCGTCATAATACCGTACACATCTGAGGGGAACCCGGGGAGTCGCGGGTACTCTCGGATCAAAAACAATGGTGCCCTGCCTCGAGACCGGCCTTGCGCTGGTGTGGAGTGTACACATGACATCAGAAGATCCGATTCCGCTCGACCAAGACCCTATGCAGAGCTGGGTCGGCGTTGCACACTCTGGGGGGTTATGTACTCTTGACAGAATGTAGTAAAATACCGGCCTTTAAGTGATCATTCATTTCCATTTTATACCATGACTATGATCAAGAGTACATAACCAAGAGTGTGCAAATCGACGATCCCCCAGCCCATTGCGGAAATTTTTTATGACATCAGTCTTTGGCGGCTGTTTGGCTCGCTGATGCCATCATGCGTAGCGAGAGATCAAAGTACAAAGAATTTGTACATCACAGCTACGGTAGTCGAAGCAGAACAACGGACGATAGATCGATGTGTCCTGAACCTGGTGAACTCTCACCGTATTTACAAAAAATGTGCGGGAAAGCATACGCATTTGATCATACTTCTGCCAAAGAACGATGCAATACAAAAATTCCGCCGTGGGTGAACCCATCGCAGCTCGGGATAGGAGTTGCACACTCTTGGTTATGTACTCTTGTTATGATTGAAAGCAGGATCGTGGTTTGCCGTGAGTGCCCAGGGCTGGATAGAGAAATGTACTTGTGCATATGGAAGAGAAAGGATCCAAGTCTCTGTGCCCATGCGTATCAAGCACTCTTCAGCCTCGGGCAGTTTGCCAGTTTGCCAAACCTTTTCTCTATAAACTAGAGAAATGCATGTGTATGTGTGTTCATGTGTGTTTGACTGTTCGCACTTATGTGTATGTGTGTGCATGTGTATGCATATGTGTGTGTTTGTGTGTGTGTTTGTGTCTGCGTGTGCATGTGTATGCGTGTGTGTTTGCACGCGTGTGTGTTTGCACGCATGCGTGTTCGTCTGCACGTGAACAGACGAGCCGGTCGTGCGCTTCAAGCGCAAGTACGCCGGCCAGCAGCTGGAGGTGACGTGCAACGGGCAGCGCGCCATTCTGGACGTGGACAACCTGCCCGATGCCGTGGGTTCCATGATGCACGCCAAGCGCCAGTGCGTCGAGTACAACGGGCGCATGATGACGCCCACCGAGTTCGAGACGGCCACGGGCTACGGCTCGCGCAAGAACTGGCGCAGCAGCGTGCGCATGGGCAACCAGTCCATGAAACAGATACTGGACTCGCTGTGCAACGAAGAGTTCTCCTTCAATGTAGACTCCGAGGTAAGCTTCCACAGTCACTGGTTTTAAGGACTGCAGTTGCCATGCATACTGATTCAACACTGCAGTTTATTTTTGTTTATTTTTTTCACCTTCCCATGGGCAGGGAATAGAGGCCAATATGGAGGGAGGGGGTAAGTGCGATGGATATTGGTTAAAGACTGCAGTTGTCATGGATACTGGTTAAAGACTGCAGTAGAATGGTTTCTGGTTGCCGTACTAGCTTTGTTGTAGGACAGGTATTGTAGTGAAATGCTACCCAATGGCCAATGGAGCTTTACACTTGGTTCAAAATCTGGTAACGTATTAAAAAGAATGAAGTTTGCACATGCGCATCACCACCGATGAATTTGTTTCTTCTGCCTTGCCGTGTGTGTGTGTGTGTGTGTTTGTGTGTGTGTGTGTGTGTGTGTGTGTGTGTATATGTGTGTGTGCGTATGTATGTGTGTGTGTGTGTGTGTGTGTATGTGTGTGTGTGTGTGTGTGTGTGTGTGTGTGTGTGTGCATGGATGTGTGAACATGCGTGTGCAGCAGCGGAAATCGGCGTTCAGCCCGGCGTCCACCTCCACTCAGAGCCAGAAGCACCAGCGCTCCTCCTCGGTCAGCACGGCTAGCAGCGTCAAGTCCCCCGTCGCTCATAGCAACGGTGTAACTCAGTCGTCGGCACCGTGCACCCCCGCCCAATCAACGCTGGCCACCGTGCTCACCTCGTTCTCCAACGATCACCTGCAGAGACGAGTTCAGACCATAGCCGTGCCCAGCAACGAGAACCCCAGCGCCAGCATGTCCGTTTCACCGACGGTGGCGGCGATACGAGGTGGTTCGCCGCACGCCTACGCCCCGTTGCCAAGCTCCTCGGCCCTGCCGTCATCACGACAATCGTCCCCGCCCTCATCCCGCGCTCCGCAGCAGCAGCAGCGATCGCGCGAGGGGAGCAACGGGACGGCGCCGGGCAAGCCGGCCGGCCGCGCCAACGGCTCTCTATCGCCAGGGCAACGCGACCGGCATCACGGTCACAATAGCAAACGCTCTCGCTTCTCGAAGACGGGCGCGGCCGAGAACGGCCTTCCGGACCTGATTCCGGCTCGTTCGGCTCAGCGCACGCCGTCTAATGATTACTTCTCTCCCCAGGAGTCTTCTGCTGCTAGTTCGGACAAGTCGTCGCGATGGCCAGGTGTTGACCTGAAGAGGTCCCCGCCGATCAGACTCGAGTACAGCACAGGTAGGTGCGGAGGCTCTGTTACCATGGGAACAACTAGCTACAAACAAAATTAATTGTCTTGTATGACTTTACAATAGGGTTTGGACTTTGAAAGTGCTATATGGGTCAGCCAGCCCAGAGTCATGGCAGCGCTGACTTTTCGATCCACTTGGATCCATGTGTTTATATGGATGATGCAGGTTTGGGTGGTTTCCGTCGACAGTAGGGTGACACATCCACCGGTAGTAACTTGCCTGGGCGCTCCCACTCATGGTACAGACAAATTCACACCAACATGCGGCACGAGGGGCCAACCCACCCGTATACGGTCAGACCTCGCTTATCCTTTCCTCGTTTATCTGGATCCCTCGCCGTCGGGAAGAAAATCGCTGGTTACAGATGTACAGCATATTCAACATAACCGGTGTTCGGTTATCCGGTTCCCTCCCCCTATCCGGATACAGTAGGTATCGGTTATAGCGTGGGTGTTTGAAAAACGACATTTGATTCTTATTCCCGATATTTCTTACACACGATAAATCACGTGTGACATATCATAATGCACGTGTGACATATATCATATGCACGTGTGACATAATCATATGCGCATGCGCGCACGTTGGCATGTGGACACGTACACATGATACACACGGATCATACTCGCGCGGTCGACCGGTCGTGCTAGGCGACTACAAATATAGACTGCGGAGCAGCAGATACGAGAGAAGTCGGAAGAAAGAGTCCGACTGGACAGAAAAAGTGATTCTCCAATGCGATAATTCTGCTTGTAAGAATAAATATACACATAAAATAGGTGTTATGATTATGAAAAAAATGAGTGTTCATTCCTGTAGGCAGTATATTCTTGTATACGACCAAACTATAACCGATACGCACTGTATTTTAGTGGAAAGCGGATGTGTGCGGTTAACCGAGGTCTGACTGTACTGTATTTTACTACAGGCAGAGCGGATCCAGTGTGACCCCGAAGTCGTTATTTGTTGACTTCTGACATCATCGCGTCCAAGCCCATATGATGCTTCATTTTGTGCACAAAACTCTGAGTGTGTTGCAGCTGTGCCCTGGTCCTTGAGGGGGATGATGTTCCTTTCGATGCGGAAAATTCAGTCTGATGAACTCTTGCGCGAGTCGTAGTTTGGCTTCTCTGAAATGTTGTTATCTCTGTACGTGTGTGTGTGTATGTATGTGCATGTGTGTGTGTGTGTGTGTGCGCACGCTCGTGTGTGCACGCATACATGCGTGTCAATATGCTGTACGTGTGTCTAGATGCGCGTGAGGACGGCATGTCCATCACAGTGTCTGCAGAGCCGGAGGACACGGATAGCAATGCACAGCTCTACATCATGGAGCCCGGTCCAAGCCACCAGATCGTCACGCCAGTTCATATGCACTGTAAGTTTGTCAGGGGCGTCGCACACGGTGCCGTCAATTGACCGTACCATTATTCGCCCCAGGTACCCCGTGAATCAATAGAATGTACTGATTTGGGCTCTAAATTTCCAAAACATTTGGCTCAGCCACCCCTCCCCCACGAGTAAATTGTACTTCCGATGGCTGACCGTACCACACTAAAATACCTCCCGACGCCCCTGTTGGTTATGCCGTGGTGCACAGCAATCAACGGGAGGATGTGGCTGTGGATGTGGCTGCGGATGTGGCCTGCACCTGACAAGCCTCACCAGCACTGTTGCAAAGCCGTTGACTATTTCTATGGTTCATCAGTGTGCTCTTTAGTGCTGCGCAACAGTTTCGTACCAGTTACGCAACTCTTTCATTCTCAGTCAGGAGCTTACAGTCCATTTCAAAAATATAGGCGCATGGCATTTTTGAAATATTTCAAATTTGGCTGGAGCCTTTCGAGTTCTTTTTTTCGGAATATTGCTCAGGCCCTTCCTGCAATTAATCCCATATAGATTTCCAAGCGATCGGATAGCAAACACCCAATTTCCAATTTTTTTATGCACAAAGTGATCACAGATTGTATGTGGTATAGATGCTGGCCTAACGGTTTTTTTGAAATCACACGTCTATATTGTAGGAGAACACAATCAGTCATGATAAGTTACACAACACCCGAAGTGTATGCAGATGCACAGGCTTGTACGAATTGTCATTGCTGGAGTGCTGATCCAATGCCTCGTCAATTAACACACTACATAATTATTGCAGCAGACGGGCCATGAAGGCCCGTGATACCGAAGTGTGGTGTTGTACGCTCCTTGTGTACTGCACTCAGTGCACATCCTGTCTGTGTAATCATTTCCTGAATGTTGCAGTCACTGGCTGACCAGTTTTTTTGCATATTTTTGGACAGCAAATTGTCTCAAATAGTGACTGTGCTCTTACTGGTGCACGTGTGTGTGTGTGTGTGTCTGTGCATGTGTGTGTCTGTGCATGTGTTTTTATAGCTCCCCCGGAAGCGTTGTCGTCGTCATCGTCGCCATCACTACACGAAGACATGATCGTCGGCCGTAAGTTCCCCGCTGGCCACCCGCACACGTGGACCTGTAACCAGGTGGCTCTCTACCTGCGCTCCTGCAACATGGCCGCCGCAGCACGAGCCTGCGAAGCCGATGAAATCAACGGGCGTGCTCTCCTCCACCTGCGTGAGGAGCACATGCTAAACCGCTTCCGCATAAAACTGGGAACGGCGCTGAATCTCGTCGAGCTGATCAAGCAGATCAATCTCCATTTCTTTCCGGCAGCGAGCAAGAACGGCTGCTAATGATAGCTGTCCTTTGTTTAAATGTCTAGCTAGCTAGTCTGGTCAATAGCAAGACCGGTGTGTGTGTGTGTGTGTGTGTGTGTGTGTGTAGGCGTTATTTGTAGCCGTTGTATTCCGCAGTATTCTATCATCGTGTCGTCTCTGTCCGTCTTGCTAACGTAATGTGATAAAAGAGCTGACGTTCCGCACAAGCAGACCACTGTGCTGTAGTATGGCAGTCATGTGTTGCTTGTCCAGCTCTGCATTAGTAGTGTCTGTCCGATCAAGTACATGTAGATGATGTTGTTCTAGCTCAACTATGTCGTAGGCCGTATGCTTGCCGCATGTCTAGTTCACCAGCTGAATTTCGCTCATCCATCAAATTATACCTAGGGTTCCCTGTAAAAAGGCGCTGACGCCTGTTGGGAATTCCCTAGTAAAAGAAGAATAACCGCAATCAGTAATACAAGCTGGATCGACATTTGTGTACACTGTATTCATGTATTGTAAAACTGTGGAGACAATGTGCAATAAAACGATGAAAAATGTGAAGAAATTGTGTAGAGAAAGAAAGGGATTCAAACACGTTTTCGTACAACACTCATCAGGAATCGTCGTTGTACTAAAGGACACTGAAACAAAAATTGAACTATTATAGAAAATCTAAGTTAGAGAAATAACACTAAGAGCAACAACAGTGAAATTTACAAGTGTGAATTTTAACAATCAAAGCGAGAAATGAACAAAGGAGAAAGGAAGGAAAGACAACGTGATAACACATAACAGCAGTACATTACACCTAGAACATTAAATTAGCGGCCAAGCTTGGCCGCACTAAACACGACACGTTACTTGAACAATTTCAACCCAATTATACTATCTTTCTGTACACACAAATTAGGCTTGTACAGACGCTGATAGATAGCTTCCAACACTTTTAACTGTAGACCATAACCATGACGACCACGGCACAATACAGTGAACGAAGAGTCGGAATACGCACCGCAACAATCAGGACTAGCCAGCAGATGATTGTACACTGAAGACTTGCTACCACGAAACCTACGCACAACACTAACACTCTCACCGGCACTCTCACCATCACTTCCATCACTGCTCTCCGACTCACTGCTCCCTCCGCCGTCCGTTCCATCCTCCGCTTCCTCTGTACTCTCTCTGTCTCGTCCATCCCGCCTGACCGGGTCCATTGAACTCAACTCGGCCGTCCCCCTGTTATCACGTCCCTCCTTTCGCCCTCGTCCGCTGAGTGCGTAGCTTCTGTTGTAGTTGGCTGTTGATCGTCTTGGTCTTTCAATTATGGGCTTGGATGGTGGATTAGTTGTGGTTGCTGTAGATTGCGTTGTTGGTGTTGGTGTGGGAGTTACTGATATGCAAGGTGGGTCTCTTTGAGTCGGCATTTGTAGTGTTAATGCAGCTGTCAGTGTTGCTCGCGGTCTGCCACTGGCAAGCTCCACCGCCGCAAGAACCGATGGCGGAGGATCAGGAGGAGGCAGTGGGACCGGGACCGCAAGCGGCACCGCCTCAGCCAAAGCCGCCGGGGGCACTGACGATTGATGATTCATTGTGGCCTGACCTTTATGTACGTTTCGTGGACGACTCATTCACATATTTTAATAATGAGGAGCGTAGTAACGAGTTTCTGGACGTGTTAAATGGTATTCACCCTGCCCTTCGTTTCACATGTGAGCATGAACAGTCCAACAAGTTGTCATTTCTGGATGTGCTGGTGGAAAAAACGAGTAGTGACGTTCTGACAACCGTTTATCGTAAGCCGACGTTTACTGGTCAGTACATTGTACATGACTCTTATTGTCCGTCTCAATATAAAGTAAACTTAGTGCGTAACCTTGTAGACCGTGCGAAGCGTATTTGTTCGTCCTGTAAGCTGCAGGAAGAGCTTGACTTTCTCCGGTCAGTTTTCGTTAAGAACGGGTACCCTGAGTTTTTGTTGCAGAAGTTGTTGAAAGTCGAACAAACTACTAAGGCTCCTTTGTTTGGTCCTGCTCGTTGTCCCGTCTATGTTTGCCTTGGAAAGGACAGGAGTCGACTAAAGTTTGTAGTGCAGTCAAGTCCGTTGTTCGTCGAACATACTATGCAGTACACTTTGTGCCAGTTTTTACGACGATGCGTGCGTCAAAGGTCGAAAATTTATTCTCGAAATGACGTCAAACGGTCCTGAAACTCCCGAAATGACGTCAAACGGTCCCAGGCTGATGGCCTAATTATGCCCGCGGCGGGAAGATCGCCTATTGGCCATGGCCCCGGCAACGACCACGTGTCATGTAAGAAATGGAAATCCGGCCGCACGTCTAGCGGCCCCACGGCGCTGGCCATGTAGCCGTGGGTAAGCAGTACACACATGCATGGCTGTATTATTATGCGCTGCTGGTCGCATCGGATCAACATGTGCACTGCATGCAACGTTCTGTATGCGCTGAGGACGCCGGTCTCGGTCAATCGATTGGATGTCCATGTCCACGACAGTAGTTCATGCAGGGATGGGGCATGGCTGTCATGCGAAGCCGTTTGTCATTATTAACATGTACACCTTTCTGACTGTTATGACTGCTTCGAAGTACACTGTCTTGTATACCTCTCTTATCCGGACCTCAACGTTTTAAGGGCATCTCGATATACTGGGTACCCTGCATGCGGGTGAGGTTCAGTGTAGATAATACTGCTCTTTTGCCACTTTTTGTGGAAATAGTAACGTCATGGCCGATCTCTGGCCCGGCCCCATCACAGTTACGAACCTTTTCAAAGTGATGGGCAGTGCCGGGATACGAGAGGCACGCGTGTATACACTCATTGCCGAAGATGCGTTGCCATGGTGCAAAAATGGCGTTGGATGGCTACGCCTGAGCGCTCGCGCTGTCATCGCAGCCCACGAGACGTCTTCCTGCTGTGCTTTCTTGACAAATTATTTTGTTTCGCTTTGTCCTTGTTGCTGGAGGGTTTGATTCTTTGAGATACTGTAGAGCGATTTGGAGTTGGTCAGCCGAGAGTAGTCGTGAGAAATGGAGAAAGAACGTGAGAGAACCTGAACTGCGGATAAAGTCGCTCTGTTCCAGCGGAGGCGAGCAGAGAGTTACGATCTCAGTGCCCAGGCACGTCGCTCCTGATTATTTCGAGTGGCTCGATGTGCAAGTGGCACTCGAAACCAGCGCTGTGCAGAGTACCGATGTTCCTGCCAGTGTCGCTGCTTTAGCCGGGCTGGCGCTGGCGTCTCCAGTGCAAGCAGTAGCTAAAACCATTCCTGAACCGGTTCCAGTCAAACAAACTGTCGCTGCAGCTAGTGTTGGTGTTGTTTCTTCGCCTTCAGTGTCCGTGGGGTCAGCCGCAGTGGAATCTGGCACTGACAGCCAACCTGCCAAGAAGCGGAAAAGAACTTCAGGCAAGGGCTACTACTGTGCTGTTCCGCTCTGCAGTAATCGGTCTTTAGATATGTCACTTGCAATTCATCGTTTTCCCAGTGATGCAGAAAGGTGCAAGTTATGGCAATTTGAAATTAGGAGGGATGTGGGATCAAATTTCAAGATCACATCAAACACCAGAGTATGCAGCTCTCATTTCAAACAAGATGATTACGTCGGCAAGCTCCTGTCTGGTGAGGAGCCAGAAAGAAAATGGCTCAACCCCACCGCTGTGCCAACCCAGTTCCAGTGGACGGCAAGTCCTAAACCAGCGAGACGAGTTCTGAAGAGAAAACGTCAAGAGTCTGAGGAGCCACAAGATATTGATGATTCCGGGGTCGTTTCTGTGGTGTCTGATGTCTGTTCGGCTATTGACCCAGCACCGACCCCTGGTCCTGTGCAGGGTTTGCCATGTGATCACAGATATATCAGTGTAAGTGACCCGAGTGAAGTTGATGATCACATGGCTGGCCTAGAAAAAAGACTTCAGTGAAATTAAAAAAGAGTACGAGAGCCTGAAGTGTCGTTCGATCGATTTAGCCAGCATCAGAAACAATCCTGACAAGTTCAGGCACTTCACCGGGCTGCCTAACTGCGCAGTGTTCTCTGCCCTGTTCAAATACCTCGAACCCAAAGCCAAGAGGATGCAAACTTGGCGCGGCCTATCTACCCTTAGACATTTGTATGCCACTGGTCCTCAGCGATGGCCATTAGACGTTTCACCGACACTGGCTGACCATCATCATCACAGAATATGAATTTGTTCCAATAAATACTGCGTGAATGTGAAAAAGATTGTTACATATATTCCACCGGAAATACAAGTTCTATCAACCAACCAAGTATTCCACTTAGCTCAATCTGTGCATTCAGAAATGATTTGTTCCAGTAATAATCTAACATCAGTCCGAAGTTATTATTCAGAAATGTCCAGTGTCTGCTCTAGGACAGCCGGGTACACGTGTACCTGGCGCAACCATTTCAACCGGGTCGGAGCCGGGTACACATGTACCTGGCGCTGTCTCACCAGCCGAGTCACGTGCTTTAACTGGTTGGTTGGTTTATTTTAATTCGGACAATAAACGGGAACTAGGCCCAATGATATAAAGGCGAATGGATAAGCCGCATTTAGAAAAGAGAGGACAGGAATTAGAAAATTACGAAGGAAGAAGAAGTATCTGACACATACAAGCAAGAGTACATGAAAACCGTTTTCATGTACTCTTGATACAAGCCGTGTAGTCAGTCCTTTCAAAGTTCGAAAGTGTAAAGTAGTAACCGGGTCACAGGTGACCCAGTACTATATTTTCAACTGGGTCCAAGCGCCGCCCAACCGGGTGGATTACCCGGCTCACCCGGCGCTGGAGCAGACACTGATGTCTTGTAAGTCAATGTTTTACTATGATGACAGACCATTTTGATCTCTGCCAATTTCTGGTTTGAAGACATAAAAATGATGATTATTGATCCAGAAAGTCGTTAAAAAATCAGTGCAATCGATGACGAGTTTTCGGTTGTTTGTGAGGGGTTGAGAGGTGAGGTGCAATGAAATGTTGCTTTCGTTCACAGTGTAATGTTATTATGTTTGACAAGATGATATAATTCACAAAAGTGAACAGACTTGACGAGGAAAGATCAGAAGAGAAGCCATGATCTAGAAAAACAGTCAGAAGCACGAGCGTGCATGCATACAACATGTCTGTTACGGAAGGTCCAGACAAACTCTGCATGCCATGACTGCAAAAATCATCCAGCTCAAACAGCAAAGCCGCGACATGTGAACAGCACTCTCATTATCCGGAAATGCACTGGCAGTATCCACCGTAGCACACTGGATCGTCCCTGCTGATGCAGACGATACACGTGTAGGCTTGCTTTGATGTATCTTGTGATGGCCAGCATATCGCACGGACGAAACAAAAGTTTGTTCTACCTGCAAACAGGTTTCCCTCCAAATGGTGAAGGTGGTGCTCATCATATAATTGGTACGCACGAAGTTGCTTGTAGCACTGCAAGCTCTCCTTGTCATAATCTTTGTCCGGGGAATTTAACATATAGTGCTTATATTGGCTACAGTGGAGTCTCCAAACCTTGAGAAAAGTGCTTGACAGCCTCAGTAATGAAGAAAGGGATTTTAGTTAGGCGAGATAGAGACCAGCCAGATGTTATGTGTGAAAAGCTTGGTAGCTTCTTGTACGCTGCCATTCCTGGCTTTGGTAATGCAGGCTTGTCCGCCTCCTCGTCTGGAACCCCTTCGCCAGCAGTACTCAAGTGGAAATGTTCAGAGATGAGAAGGTAAAGATCACATCTGGATACACGCCCTTGGTAGGGAATACTGTCTTTGCAAAGTTGGCGCAGCCCTTGCATGCGTAAGCGCATGATATCCCCACAAGAGGTGGGAGCGCGCAGGACAGAGCTGGACAGAAGTGAATGTGTGGCCCCTTCAGTAGCAGCATCAGCTGCTGTTTGCACTGGCCCTGAGCGGCGGGTTTTACAGCAGGTCCAGGAGTGGTTTCAGCTACTAGGTATACTGCTTGCATTGGAGACGCCAGCGCCAGCCCGGCTGAAGCAGCGACACTGGCAGGAACATGGGCACTCTGCGCAGCACTGGTTTCGAGTGCCACTTGCACATCGAGCCCCTTGAAATAATCAGGAGCGACGTGCCTGGGCACTGAGATCGTAACCCTCTGCTCGCCTCCGCTGGAACAGAGCGACTTGATCCGCAGTCCAGGTTCTCTCACATTCTTTCTCCATTTCTCACGACTACTCTCGGCTGACCAACTCCAAATCGCTCTACAGTATCTCAAAGAATCAAACCCTCCAGCAACAAGGACAAAGCGAAACAAATGTCAGGAAAGCACAGCAGGAAGACGTGTCGTGGGCTGCGATGACAGCGCGAGCGCTCAGGCGTAGCCATCCAACGCCATTTTTGCACCATGGCAACACAACTTCGGCAATGAGTGTATAAGCTAACGTTAGCTTATACATGCTTCGCTGTGTGTCGCAATGTGAGCTTACGCCAACGAACAAAAAAACTGAGGAGCTGCACCAAGCCAAAAGAACACCAACTTGTATACATGTAATGTGCTCTTGATAAAACCACACACATGTACGGTAAGGCCACTCTAATAATATCCTGGGCCGGCACCCTGATCTGTCACCTGGGCAACCCACAGACACGGTGAGCCACATCCCAAATGATAAATCAATCTTGAAACTGTCTTCCTATCCCGTGGCAGTCAGCTGAACAAATTCACCACATAAGAACTGCTTAGTCCTCAGGTCCTCTATACATATTTTAACCACGGTTCAACACTAGTCATATTGAACAGCGTTATGCCATGCCAGGCGCAGACAAAACGCCCGCACGAGCGCGCATGCATGTACACATCCGGGTGACACACATTCGTGCGACTTTACATAGCCTGCACTGTCGTTCTATGTCATGGGAGTGAGTGCACACACATTATGTACATGTAGATTGCCTAATTTTGCATACGTAATAAAATCGTATATGTATACACACATGTGCGTGCACATGATACGCATGAGCGTGTGCCAATAGGGCCACATGCCAATTATCGGATTAGTCCGTGAAAGTTGCACGGCACGACAAACTTTCGGACAGTCTAAAGATATGACACGATGAATGTGGAATACCCACCAGTGTGTAAGACCATTTTCATATCTATTTCGCAGCGTCCCTGTTGATATTTGATGTTCTCACTCACAAATTATCAAATTCACCTCCAATGCCATCCAATCTGCGTTCCGCGATACATGTACAGTGAACGTTGTTGAGGAAAGCCATGCAGCAATAAAACAGTCGAGACTCCCAAGCAGAGGATACAATTCAACAGCGTATTGAAGTACGAATTGTTCTAAACAATTTTCAAGACACAATTACAAAATTTGAAGTGCGTCTTGAAACGTGTCTGAAGTGCTTCGATGTATTTACAATGTACCTTCGATCTCCCTGAATCGATCCATCCACAGCTACCTGACGAATTTGCCAGTCAGTGCGGGAGATGATCGAGCAAGTAATAGTTACATGTACATGTATATTTGAAGGTCGCGAGATGTCAGCCTAGTGGCTTTAGGGTAGAAATGCATACATTATAAATGACATGTACATGACTTGATTGCGACTACTAGTACTGTAGTACATGCATGTAAATCATGTAAGCCTCGTCATAAGCTATAATAATTATTAGATTTCCCATGCTTGTAACCTTGTTGTCAGCACTTCTAGAACTAGTACTTCTACCACTTCCTTTTAGTTATTCAATCACGTCGTTGATTCCGGACTATTCCAGACCTTCCACGTCATATGCTTGATGAGTAATGTTGCATAATAATAGATATCTCACCTTCTAGAATACCTCGCTTAGTCATTATGTTTATGTTACGCAATGCTCACTTCATCTACGTGTATAGCAATGATGATCTAGGTTTACCTTCTCCACTACTCTAGAACTTGTAGAAGGATGATTTCGTAATCCTTATCTTACCAACCTTAGTTCTCTACCTTCGCTATAAAAGCTGCTGCCTTTCTAGTTTCTTGCCGATTAAGACCAGCTCTCCGCAGATCAGTTCCCTGTGGATTAGTTTCAGGCTAGATTACAGTGTATTACCTGAGAACTCTTTCTCTCTCTCTCTGAATAAGTGTGCAATTCTGTATGATAACCATTATCCATTACTGCCACCGCTTGCTCTACCGACTGAGTGAAACCGGGACTTAACAGTGGCACTGGCAGGAAATCTACACAAGCGTATTCTGAAATAATTTTCTAAGACTCGGGCATGATTCAAGAGCGGACTTTGATTTCTCCCTTCTTATAGTACGGCCGCTAGGGTTTATCGGGTGTTAGCGGCCGTCGTGAGTTCCCTTCGGGAACGGATACGATAATTTACTTTTTTTTTTTTTTTTTTTTAATAGTACGAGCACCAGTCGACATTGCATTCTTGGAAAATCTTCTGCGAGTGCTGCCTTCCCTTTCATAGAAAGAACGAGTGAAGAGGGACACTAGCAGCAGGTTCTAGCTAGGTCGCCAGAATTGCAGAAAAGCGAGAAGACGTTTCCTACAACTGTGATAACTCGCTCGGACAGCGTTCCGGTTAGTCTCGCCCATGGCTGTGTCGTCTCTAACCCTCGGAACGTTTTGTGACAAGTATAGTCACGGCTGGCATAACGCAACTTCACCCAGTCCTAACCCAACACACACATAACCAACTGATCTCGTCAGAGCAGAGAATATGTTCCTGTTTGGAAGAAGAGCACCGAAAGAACCTCTCGCTAAAAGCAGCAGCATGCCATGATATAACACATCGTAGAAAACAGCAAGCAGCGGCAGTAGCGATAGTACTTGCTAAACATGCAGCTGAACTGCAACTTTGTCCGCTGCGCGGAACGGCGATCGGACACGCACACGCACACACGCACACGCACAGGTCTGCGTGATCTAGAAGCGGCTGTCATCATAAGATACGCAAAGTGTGAAAGGGTATTAGAACGGGGCAAGCCTAGACCCGGCGTCTGGACCGCAACATGTACTTGATTAAAAGCATAGCCAGTCAATGGTCAAGCAGGTGCAATCACGCACATCCACACCTAGCTTACTACTACTATAAAGCGAATTCATAACTACAGGTATTGCACTTTCTACTGCAAATGCACAGTCGTGCGCTTCATCTATTGACAGCAGCCAAACCTATCATTTTACAGTCTCACTGGGTAGGTGACCTCGCCGGCACACACCGTATATTATATTGTATAATAACTGTTCCAACTACGGTCCGGAAGACACAGTGTGTCCACGTTCTACGCACAGTAGCTATCAGCAGTAGTTAAAAGTTACAAGCCCTCACTCTCGGGCTATGACATCTCCCCGCGCCTTCGAAAAGACTGCCACGTCCTCGTGGCGACAACATTCGGCTTACCGTCGTCTTCTCAACTGGGTTTGCATTCCAAAGTACTGCGGTGGCCGGACGGTCCTCCCAGCTCGAGTCTGAACCGCAATCTGGGCTGGTTGTGGCGGTGGCTGGTTGACTGGTAGCGGGATCTGCACAACTGGTTGGCCGCCAACACCGTCCACGCCGCCATACGTCTCATGCTGGGCATCCTCATCAGAATCCCAATACAACAAGTCTGTAGGGTCCGGCACATACACATCAGCCGGGGGCGTTTCGACAGACTCAGCATCTTCAGGTTCCTCCACCTCACTCACAGCGTGAAGATGGTTAGGCCTTACTCTACATCGTTTTAGCCTGTTCACGTGCACAATCTGCACCTTGACATTGGCCGCTCGTGTATCTCTCACCCGATACACTACGTCTGACAGCTTCGTTACTATTTCAAACGGCCCTTGCCAGAGCTTGGAGAACTTCGGAGTAGTCCCCACCGGAACTGCTGGTACCAACAACCATACCAGATCTCCTTCTGCGAATGAAGCGGGTACTGCTCCCGAATCATGCAAGTGAGCTTGATGCTTGTGCACGGTTTCCAACTTCTTCCGCACAACTGCATGCACATGCGCTAGCCTTTGTCTCAAATCTCTGACGTAGCTAGGCTCGCATAAGCTGACCATCTCATCAGGTGGTAAGCCATAAGCGACATCCTGTGGCAGACACATCTGTCTACCGAACAGTAGATACGCAGGCGTGTAACCCGTACTCGCCTGAGGCGTGGCTCTGTAAGCCATCAAAACCGCCGGCAAATGCACATCCCAATCTCGCTGATGCACATCGACATAGTGAGAAATCATCTTCTCCAATGTCTGATTAAAACGCTCTACCAACCCATTTCCAGCAGGGTGATAAGCCGTCGTCCTGGTCTTTTTAATACCAAGCATTGAACAGACATCTCTGAACAATCTGGAGTCAAAGTTTTTGCCCTGGTCAGTGTGTACACTCTCCGGTGCTCCAAACCTTGCAACAAACTCACTCACAAACTTTGAAGCTATCGTGGATGCATCCATCCTTTTCAGCGGATACGCTTCAACCCATTTGGTAAAATAGTCAACAATTACCAAAATGTGCTTGTTGCCAGCATCTGTCTCTGGCAATCCGGGAATCAAATCCATTCCAACTCTCTCGAACGGATAACCCGACCAGGTGACCTCTAGTGGTGCGCCACTTCCACGTCCCACAGGTCTCGATCGTCGACTGCACGACGCACAACTACCAATCCAGTCTTCCACATCTCTCTTCATGCCATACCAGAAGAGCTTGGACTGAATCTGGTGATACGTTCTAGTCACACCTAAGTGACCTAGATGATCATGGTACTCACTCAGCACCTGACCGCGCAACGCAACTGGCACCAAAATTTGAAACTTTGTGCCCTCTCCTGCGTTCTCACTGTGCAAAACGCGACATATCACGTCCTCTCGCACCACAAGACATTTTCGTCCTCGGAAATAATGCCTCAGAGCCGGACTCACACCAGTCAAGTCAGGCGAAGATGACCCGGAGCTGAGCCACTCACTCAGCCGTGTCAATTCATGATCACGTTGCTGAGCATCAGCCCAATCAGCTGATGTCCAGTTTCGTCGCCGCACAAAGGGCGTAGGAAGGTCACTCTGGACCGACTCAGCATTCGCCACTGAGCTCCTTTCGTCTGATACCACAGCGATCACCTCATCAGGGACTGTGGTGCCACACCTCTGATCCTGCACTTGTCGAGACAAGCCATCAGCATTGGCATGGACTTTACCTTTCCGATAACGCACCTCGTAATCGAAATCACTCAGAAACTCAAGCCACCGCGCCACGATCGCACTTGGTTCTTTGAAACGGTTCAGGTATTTTAGTGCTTGATGGTCTGTGCGCACGACAAACCTTCGACCCAGCAAATAGCATCTGAAATGCCTAAATGCCCACACTAGTCCGAGGAGTTCACTCTTCGTCGAGCCATAATTCCTCTCTGCAGAGTTCAACCCTCTGCTTGCATACGCAATAGGTCGCTCCCGACCATCTGCGTCGGTCTGGGACAACACAGCTCCCAAACCATGGCCACTTGCGTCCACATCGACTACAAATGGGGGCGCATCGGTCTCAAACCTCGGATACGCTAACGTGGGTGCTGAAGACATCTTCTGTTTCAGCAATTGGAATGCGATCTTACACTCGCCATCCCATGAAAACCTCTGGTTTTGCCTCGTCAGCTTCACCAGCGGCCGAGAAATGAATGCAAAATCCTTCACAAACCGTCGATAGTAGCCACAGAAACCCATAAAAGAACGCACCTCTGCTACGTTCTTTGGGCACCGCCACTCTGACACGGTCTCAATCTTGTCCGGATCGGTGCGCACACCATCCTTCGTGACAACATGACCCAAGAAATTGACTTCTGTCCTCAACAGATGACATTTCGAGGGTTTCAACCGAAGACCAGCCTCCAGTAGTCTTTGGAACACTGCTTCCAGTCGTTCCAAGTGTTCGTCAAACGTCTTTGAGAACACGATAATATCATCGAGGTATACCAGGCACATCTGCCACTGCAAACCTCGCAAAACGGCACTCATCAGCCGTTGAAATGAGCTCGGGCCATTGCACACACCAAATGGCATCACATTGAACTCATAGTGCCCATCAGGCGTGGAAAATGCCGTCTTGGCCTTGTCTGCCTCGTCCATTGGCATCTGATGATACCCAGAGCACAGATCAAGCGTCGAGAAGTACATCGCACCGCCCAACGCGTCCAACGTATCATCAATACGCGGGAGTGGGTATGGATCTTTCACGGTTATTGCATTGACTCTCCGATAATCAACACAGAACCTCGTCGATCCGTCCTTCTTCCGCACCAACACAACTGGTGAAGACCATGGACTGACCGATTCTTCGATCACACCCTGTTCAAGCATGTCGTCAACCAACTTCCGACATGTTTCTCGCGAGCTCCAAGGCAATCTCCTTGCGGGCTCATAAACTGGACCATCACAGCTAGTCCTAATCTCGTGTTTCAACACGTCTGTCCGACCCAGCTCGGACATGTTCATAGCGAATACACATCTGTACTGCTCGACCAAGGTTCTGAGCCTAGCCAACTGCTCAGCCTCAACCACAGGCTGCTCGCTGTTGCCTGTATCAGGTGGGGAGCATGCCTCCCGGTTACCCTCCTGAGAGCAACAGCCATCAGGCATCGTACCACGACCACGCTGGTCAACGTCGGCCTCGTGTACTGCCTCATCATCCCTCATCGCACAATGGTGTGACCGACCATCGTCATCACCACCACCGGTTTCAAGCAGCCTCTTCCCGCCTGGAGAGCGCTTCCCTGCGCCGGGACCACCATCGGGGTTCCCCACTCGCAGTACAGACCACAAATCCTGGTTAGCCCCGTAGCTACACCAGTCATTCGCCTCGTCCATCTCTTCACTACCGTCCACCACAGTTGCAACTGCACACAGCTTGCCAATCTGGGCTCTCTTGGGCAGAGTGATTTGTTCCGCCGTGCAATTCATCAATCGCACGGGAACACGATTCTCTTGTGGCCGCACAACACACTTTGCCACCAAGAGACCAGGGTCGCTCGCAGTCCCACAATCTGGTTCCGTGAGCCCCAACTCTGGCATCCCATCGAATGCAAGAGTGTCCACTACAGCCGCCACGGTCATCTCGTGGTGTGGTGGGAGAACAATCTTCTCCTGCAAGCGGAGTGGAGCCTCATCTGCACCACTCCCTCGCCTTTCTTCGACCTTGAAACATAGCTTGCCATTCGTAGAGGTTATGTTACAGGGAATGCTGGACAGCACATCACGTCCCAGCACACATGGAAATCGTAGCCCATCGACTACCCGCATTTCCGGCGAACAAACACATCCTTGAACGCCAAGGTGAACAACCACTTTTCCATTCACCACCAGAGGCTTACCATCTGCCCCACAAAACTTCAACCCAGGCGCATCCGCCGTGAGTCGATCCGGATCGTAGCCCAGCTTCCTGGCTAGATCCGCAGATACTAAGCTTACAGCCGCTCCAGTATCTACCAGCATCTCCACTGACAATCCATCGATTGTCCCCGTGGTCAACATCCCCGTTCCAGAGTCGCATCCGACAATAGGAATGGATTGTTCGACAGCACGCTCGTCAGGTGCTGCCGGATTACACTCTCGACCCAAAGAAATGGTCTGACCAGGCACGTGGGCCATCGCCCCAGTCACTGGCCGTTTCCCAAAGGCCCTCTCCTCGAGCCATCGTATCCTCCGCGCCCCGTCTGCGCTTCACGAGGACATTGGGCTGCCCTGTGGCCCGGTTCACCACAGTTCCAACAAGTGAACATCTTCACTCGTCGAGCGGGCTCCTGATCCCGAGTTCTTCCTCGGCCTCGCCCTCCTTGACCACTTGGAGCATCACGCCTCTCCAGTAGTTGGTCGAGCGTCCTCACCAGGCTGCTCAAGGTACGCTCGAGGACGTCCGTCTGTCCTCTCGCTGGAGCCTCAGCAACATCCACAGCGGCCGTCACCAACTGTGTTTGCTGGCTCTCTCCGTAGGGGCCCACCAGCCTCTGTGGAGCTTCGCTTGGCAAGTCAACACTTCGCCAAACCTTTTCCAGGTGCAGCGCCATCTCTAATGCCGCCTGCACCGTCGCCGGAGGATTCTCCTGCAGCCTCACTCTCAAAGCCACAGGAGATACCGCCTCGATGAACTGGTCCCTCACCAGCTCATCCTGTAACCCACCCGGCATGTTGGGGTACGCCCGCACCACCAGCCGACGCAGATCATCCGCCAGATGCGCTAAATCCTCACCGGATTTACGCCTCCTCGTGCGGAATTGAGCCTTAAACTGCCGCTCATTAGCAGGTGGTGCGAACCTTCGCTCAAGGTCCGCACTCACATGCTGCCATACGGCCCGTCTTGCAGCCGGTATAGTAGCCAAAAAGCGTTGCGCCCCACCTCTGAGGCGTACCGCTAAGTACTGCGCTTTCTGTGGGTCATTCCACCCGTTCACCTGCGCGCACTGATCGAAGTACTGGATATACTCCACCCAGTCTCCGGAACCATCGTAGGCCTCGGGCATCACCGCAGGCCTCCCGAACGCTGGAGCAACTGGCGCTCCTCCAGCACCAGCTACCGCTCCCCCTGCTGCAGCCATCACTGCACCAGGGCCACCCACCGCAGCAGCACCACCAGCTACTAACGGTTGATGAACATTTGCAGCAGGCGCATTCACACCTCTGCCTTGTTGTTGCTGTTGCTGAGCCATCGTCAACACAGCAAAAGAACGAGCAAAGTAGACAAATAGTGCTAGCAGGACGACTGATCCGCGAAGAACTCAGTCCTCTTCGCCTCAGCTCGCCTGATATACTCAGCCACGCCGCTGCCGTCCGATCACGGCCCGCGCGCGCCTACGAGTGCACACCCCAATTGCACGTGGGCACAGCGTACTCAACCACTGTAACCCTAACCGCCGTGTGAACATGCCAAGCGACCACCGTCGCATCAGGTTTCCCGATCCCACGCCTGACTCGCGACATCTCGCGTAGCCTCGTGCGCCATCCGGATTCCCGTTCATCACACATTTAGCCTAGCCGACCAGTGCAAGCCGCATCATGCATGCCTCTCAACATCATGCCATGATTCCTCGCACCCAGGGCTGCCAATAGTTCACCCTAGTCACTCCGGCTGGCATCCCAGCTTGAGGACTAGACCAAACGGACTAGAGAGATACGACACATCCATACCCCTCCTTACGAACTGTATGCCCATCATGCAGCATGCAATTCTCATCACAAAAGGCAGCTCAGTCATCACTGCGCCATGCCAATCGAGCACAACAGAGAACAAACCTCTTTATTCCCTGGTGGAGGCCAGTTCCCGCACCCACAACAACACAACCAGTAGTGAGGCAGGATACATTGAACATCTTCAATATACTTAGACTGCGCTTGCACCGTCTACAAGCGCCTGGCCGAGATCTTCTCGCCTCTTCTAGGAATGGTGAACTTTGTTGCCTCGTTCTTGCCAGCCATCCTGGTCACAGCACCACTTGTGATAACTCGCTCGGACAGCGTTCCGGTTAGTCTCGCCCATGGCTGTGTCGTCTCTAACCCTCGGAACGTTTTGTGACAAGTATAGTCACGGCTGGCATAACGCAACTTCACCCAGTCCTAACCCAACACACACATAACCAACTGATCTCGTCAGAGCAGAGAATATGTTCCTGTTTGGAAGAAGAGCACCGAAAGAACCTCTCGCTAAAAGCAGCAGCATGCCATGATATAACACATCGTAGAAAACAGCAAGCAGCGGCAGTAGCGATAGTACTTGCTAAACATGCAGCTGAACTGCAACTTTGTCCGCTGCGCGGAACGGCGATCGGACACGCACACGCACACACGCACACGCACAGGTCTGCGTGATCTAGAAGCGGCTGTCATCATAAGATACGCAAAGTGTGAAAGGGTATTAGAACGGGGCAAGCCTAGACCCGGCGTCTGGACCGCAACATGTACTTGATTAAAAGCATAGCCAGTCAATGGTCAAGCAGGTGCAATCACGCACATCCACACCTAGCTTACTACTACTATAAAGCGAATTCATAACTACAGGTATTGCACTTTCTACTGCAAATGCACAGTCGTGCGCTTCATCTATTGACAGCAGCCAAACCTATCATTTTACAGTCTCACTGGGTAGGTGACCTCGCCGGCACACACCGTATATTATATTGTATAATAACTGTTCCAACTACGGTCCGGAAGACACAGTGTGTCCACGTTCTACGCACAGTAGCTATCAGCAGTAGTTAAAAGTTACAAGCCCTCACTCTCGGGCTATGACACAACGATTGATCGCATAAAAATCATCACTACCGAAAAAGTGAGTGACGAAAAATGGCCGACAACGGGGAACGTGGGATTCACGCGGAACGTGAGTCGCGGACCCCTGTACAAAGCACGTTTCTCATCTACGTGCCGTTTTCGCAGTGTTTGTTGATTGGGAGTCGATGGTGTTTGCGGATCGCAGTTTTTTCCTGTTTCCAGCTGCCGCTTGGTTTCGCTTTGGAGTTGCCACACGTCCATTTCAGCGACCACTCGGAGGCGACATTGATACAGTCATGGCTGGACATGCAGAGAAATCCCGGGGTCTGATGAAGAGGAAGGTGTAGTAGCGAGACTCGGAGAATTCACTGAAAATTTGATCGAGTTCTGATTTGAAAGAAGTGTTTGGAGAGGAAGCAGAACCCTCTTGTGACCAAAATTGACAACATGAAGGCCAAAGCCAGGGACTTTTACTGGAAATACACGGCGGCCACCAACACTGGTTCCTCAAGCGATGCTACAGCGGACCTCGACCTTGGCGCTGCGCTGCCCCGAGAGTCTCACGGTAGCCACATTTCCGCACCTGGAACAGAGTTCAGGGTGATATTCCTTAAGCTCGGCGTCAGTGCTGCCATCGCTGGGCCGCCACTTGTTTTGTACTAGCTGAGTAGGTCTAGACCAAGCCAGGGAGTCCTTTCCTGGTCTACGCGATACAAACCTTGTGCAATCGCGGCATCCAGAGAAAATATGAACAGGTACACGACGTAGTAAATAATTACATGTACACTGGTGACAGAGTGCAGTGTGGACAGAGCATCGCGTGTAGATCTACGTCACGTAGACCCAGGTGCTCGAAGTCCGTACACTTTTACAGTGTGTGTTTGCCGAGCTGAAACTCACACTAGCAATGATCACTTGCCAGAATCCTGCTCGTGGATGGAAGGTATCTTGTCCAAGTTAGTTTGTTCTGAGGCCAGGCTCGATTGAACCAGGCCATCTTTCGATTCGATCTGTTTCTCTGGAGTTCGCTAATTTTTCATATAAATTTTGGTGTCGCAGAGGGTACTCTAAGTCCGTACTGATCAGAGGTGACTCGAAATACACACATATTTCTGCTAATTGCTAACTTGCAATCCCTCGGTTACGACGAAAGCACCGAAGGGATATGTTTGGCATGTGCCTCCACCAGTATTTCTTGCAAAAGCGTAGTTTGTTGCCGAAATGCAAGCTGTTTTTAGTCGGCTCAGAGAAGAAGCAGCTGCGCTGTGAAAACCGCGGGAAAACAGTGGTGGAGATGCCAGGAGTGTCAACCTTTCTGCAAGGATTGGTGGTTCTCTGTAAATTCTTCTCCTCTGGCCATTGTCAGCTCTAAGCTGGCTCTTGATGATTGAGTGAAGGTCTGTTTGACGCTGTGTCCGTTCGAAATCGGTCTTGGCAAAGTTGATTTTTGCATGAAATGTAACCCAATTTGTATTTCGTATGGCCACTCGACAACCCACTCGCGTGGTATGGGACTTCATGTAACCCAATTTGTATTTCGTATGGCCACTCGACAACCCACTCGCGTGGTATGGGACTTCTGCTTACCGTAGATCCCTGAAAATTGCTACGCGAGGAGAACATACCACACTGTCCCCTCCATAAAATATTTGTGTCGAATACAATAACAGAACATGAAATTATGGGCGTACGAACTTAGGATACCATGTACGGACTTCGAGCACCTGGGTCTGCTCTGAAACGGCATGCCGTTTTTATTAAAGGGGCACTCCGGCTTCATTTTCGACGCCGAGTTTTCGATGCCAAGACGAAGGTAGGTGAAAGAGAAGACCCCTCGAACAAGAACGAGTCTCCAGAAGCGATCGAGTCGAGCAGGAAGACGACTTTTGAATTTCGCCGAGCGAGCGCTGATGACGTAATGAGGGATTAGCTTGCCAGTGGAAATGCACCTGCGCACATACATTTCACCCACTTTTTGGCCAATTTTCGATCGAAGAGGAGGTTGTTTACTATGTCCTCCCAACGTCGGGAGCGATCCCGTCTTCTATACCCTTCCAGGTACCCTGAAGGTCCTCCAGAGGAGAATTTATCTCCAGCAAAGCGTTGTTGATCCGCTAAATTCGTCTCGAGACATATTCACCCAGTGCAGTGCTGATAAATGTAGAATGTTGAATCTGTGATAATTGTCGACGATGGAGAGAGAGGCTGATAGCCGCTGTCGCAGGGAGAGTGAGGCTGCTGGGAGTAACAATGGGGAGCCCGTTTGTATCACATGAACAACCAGACTTCAAGGCAGCTTGACCAAATCTGAGGGTGCCTCGTTGCTTATCGTGAATATTGCACCGACATGAATTGTGACAAGTATACTGGTGAGTTTTTATCTTGTTTCGTTCGTATGCTAGTACCTTGGCCTGGAGTTCTCGTTAGCAAATTCCTATTCCCTGGCGTTTTCTAAACATTCCGTGTAGTACTGAATACGTGTCACGGTGATCAAGTATTCCGATTTGGGTAGATGTGGAATTTGGACATGTATTTTATAAAAAAAAAATCAATTTTCCAAATAGAGCGTTTGTAGAGAAATGGTTGCCCAAATACAACAAAATGTATTCTGTAGTTCTACAACTTGTACTGAAATCCAGTCAAAGTAAAAATGATTCTTCATGACAGTTGGGGTCAATGAAATCTGATCCAGGCACAACGAATGGTGACGCCTGCCACCCCGGGAACGAATGCCCATTTGGTGGGGGATACCAAACTTGAAAGTACTCCAAAGTAGTGCGTGTTTTAATGTGGCATGGAAGTTTTATATGATCTCTGGTCAATGCAACATACGATAGCCATTATTAATTGCAGGCCTCGAACGCAACTCCAACCAGAATTGGCAGTTCCCTAAGTTAGATGCTTTATAATTCCATGGCCCCAGCTGTAGTTATAGAGGTTTTTTGCACATTATTCTTATAGTCGATAGGTTTATACTGATGGCCACAAACAACGGCAGTTCAAACTTCACTGATGTGTTCATGAGCTGAGAGATTTCTCTCCACTATTTCTGTTGTGCACACAGGTCTGTCCAATATGCATTGACCGTATTGGGTATGGTACCTGCTCTGAGAAGGGAATCGCTGGAGCCACAGTCCAACTATACAGGCTTTCAAGAAACAGAGAGGAGACATCTTTGCAAGCTGATACCTGATGTGTACCGACAGAATTCTGACGAGATACCTTACAGACTACATCTTGTGTATACTTCACAATACTCCTTCGACTACTGGCTAGAATCAAGTCGACTGAAACGAGTTCGAACAACTCTGGCTTCAAACGAGCCGTCGATTAGGCAAACAAAACAATATCTCATATACTAGAGCACTCTGACAACTCACGGCCTATTCCTAACGATTGCCACCGCTTATAAATATGTAGAGTGCTGATTGGAATGTACTCACAATCTCAACAATTCAGTGCTATAATTATTTGAACAATGTGTTAGAAATTATTCCACTTTTCCTTCCATAAATGTTGTATCCACATATAATCCACAGTACTGCAAAGTTTCAGAGTTCTCAGGGTATCAAACAAAATTATTTCAAATACAGTGAAATTGTTCGCGGACATTATAGCGTAACTTGTAGTTCCCTGGTCCGTTTCTTTGCTATAAATTAATCCTTTGCTCTCTAGCCACCGGCGAGTCCAACAGTGAAATTGTTAGTTCATATTTATAATGTGGCCCAGTGGGTATGTGGGAGGGGGGGGGGGGGTTGAACATGTTTCTATATAAGGGACCTGCTACTGTAATACCACAGTACAGTAGCGGGCAAATATGTAGAACACAGAAATGCATGTTCCCATCATTGTACATGGACGGGCGCAGCAGGCCGAAGCTTTCAGCCAGAACCGGATTTACAATCACCTAGAGATACTTGAGCTATTCCAGTATTCTCCGTGAGCTGTCCAATTCCACAATGGTTCATGCCACCATTATTTCTGGTAGTATCCACCATGTGCATAGTTCCAAGACCATCTCGGATTCTTCAGCAATTTGTGCCACGGCAAAAGACAACGCTGGACTCGGCCACTGGGGCAGTCAAACTTCCCATCACAAATGAACTTCAATTTCTCATCTGTTTCAAGTATATGTACTGCCATGACTTGACCATGCTTCATCCACAGCTGGGCGAAGATTGTGGCGTTGAATTCCATAGCGCACCTTCTTACTGCCATGCGGGAGTATGTTGAGAGAAGTGAACATATTTTTACTTAAAAACAACAGCCACTGAAGAGGATAGCAATATCCTTGGTTGAATTTCCTGCAGGTACATGTTGTTGGTAGGTCTACTGGTCGGTCTCCATATCGTCAAGTTCAGAAACTTCACCTGTACTACACATCTTGTAGAAGGGATCCTGATCGAATAATTTTTTTGGCCTAAAAATTCACTATTCTGAGGGCGGGACAAATAGTCAGTACTCCCCGATTCTGTCAAGCTGCTTTGAAGTCTGGATGCTCATGTGATGCTAACAAGCTCACCGTTGTTACTTCCAGCAGCTTCACTTTCCCTGCGACAGCGGCTATCAACCTCTCTCTCCATCGTCGATACACACATTCAACATTCTATATTTATCAGCACTGCACTGGGTGAATGTCTCGAGACGAATTTAGCGGATCAACAACGCTTTGCTGGAGATAAATTCTCCTCTGGAGGACCTTCAGGGTACCTGGAAGGGTATAGAAGACGGGATCGCTCACGACGTTGAGAGAACATAGAAAACAACCTCCTCTTCGATTGAAAATTGGCCAAAAAGTATGTGAAATGTATGTGCGCAGATGCATTTCCACTGGCAAGCTAATCCCTCATTACGTCATCAGCGCTCGCTCGGCGAAATTCAAAAGTCGTCTTTCTGCTCGACTCGATCGCTTCTGGAGACTCGTTCTTGTTCGAGGGGTCTTCTCTTTCACCAACCTTCGTCTTGGCATCGAAAACTCGGCGTCGAAAATGAAGCCGGAGTGCCCCTTTAATATTACATAGTGTGGATAGGCCCTTCCCGTTGTGCTGTAGATCTACATGTGGTGTTGAGGTCTCTAGGCAATCTGGGAACTCTCGACCGATCCCCTTATTATTGTCTGGGTTCGAGCAAGGGGGCAACTCCGCAGTCGTGTGGGATCCTGCTACACACACGCGACCAACCTCACCTCGGCTGTGCGTGACTTCTCGCATGCGAAGTGCAGAGCACGCGAAATCTACACGCAGTGCAAGCCTGTCTACAAAAAATGTCACAAGGACTTTTGATTTGAGCTGTTTTGTTTTTGTTTAGACGTCTTCCTTTTTACGACTTCAGGATGCCTTCTCAGGATCATTGCTGCGTTCCTCACTGTCAGAACAGGAGGACGAAGCAAACAAGTCATTTCACTCCTTTCCTCGTGTGGAGCCACAGCGGCCTGGAGCAAGCTCCAACCATGTTCGATTGGGAATAAAGGAGGAACGCTGCATCGCAGCCTTTTCGGACCAAAACCAATCGACTCAGCGTCCAAAAGACTACAACATATGGACCAATCGCGGTCATCCATGCTTTTATAAGAACGAAATGGCGCTTTTAGTGACATTTTGCATACAAATCCCCATCTACTAGGGCGCAGTCACCCAGTTTCGGTGGAAGTGCGCGAGTTCGATTGGGATTCAAGTAGGAAGGGAGCGTCTCAGCTTCCTCGGACCACGACCATTCGACTCAGCACCCCGAAGACTACAAGTGGTGAAATTTTAATTTTTGCCTTAACTTCCCCTTTATGGTGCCAGACTACCCAAAAATTCGCTGAAAAATCGAATTTGTAAATTCATATTGAGTGCTACTGTAGTATCCCTGCTTTACAGTTTACACATGACTAGTACATGTATTTTGCATGACTCTTATTAGGGGTCGTCGCAAAAGTTTTTTGTCGTCCCTGAAACGAACATGATTCATTTGGGGGGGAGGGGGTGCGAGCCAAAATCGCAAGTCGACCGACACTGTACATATGACATGTACATGCATGCGATTTTCGTCGTCCAGCATAGCAAGCTGTGTTCGTTTCAGAGGGAGGGGAGGGGGTCCAAGTACGAAATGAACGATGTTCGTTTCAGGGACGACAGAAAACTTTTGCGACGACCCCTTACTAGTACTCTTGTTAGTACTTTCCGACTAGTCCTACATCATGTACCTCACATTATGATTTGATTACATCAGGAGTACCGCACTTCTAGAAGATCATAGATCTTCCATGCATGCTGCTGTCATCACTTCTAGTAGTAATACTAGTATCACTTCCTTTTAGTTACTAGTTGGTACAGTCACGACTCATGTACATGTACATGTATGTCATGTTGTTCCGGATTATTCCAGACCTTCCACGTCATATGCCCAATGAGTAATGTTGCTGATATCTCATCTTCTAGAATACCTCGCTTAGTCATTATGTTAATGTTACGCAATGCTCACTTCGTCTACGTGTATAGCAATGATGATCTAGGTTTACTTCTCCACTATTCTAGAACTTGTACTAGAAGGATGAGTTCGTAATCACTGCAATGGCTTACTAACCTTACTTTCCTACCTCCGCCTGCTTTGCTATACATACTTTGCTTGCCTATAAAAGCTGCTGTGTTTTCTCTGCCATGAGGAGATCGGAGAGATCCGATAGAGATCAGAGAGAGAGCAAGTTCACTTTCACTTTGATATAAGATAACCTCCAGGCCGTGCCGGAGTAAGTTCCGTTACTGTAGTTGACTGACTGTGGGTAGTAGCCTCCTAGCCTCGCCGACGCACGTTACACTACGTCAGTTGAAAGAGCATGGATAGCTGCAAATTCTCTGACAATTGTGTCCCGATCTGACCGGCCGTTCAAGAGTTATGGCCGAAAATGTGCCCTTGCAAGGAAAGATTTTTTGTTGCATGCTGTCATTTGTTGGCAGCACTGTATTTGAATGTGAGCAGACCGTGCGCAACTTGTCGTATCATGGAAACACGTGAAAGTGTGCAGAATTTTGCTCCAAGTCCAAAAAATCAGGTTTTTGAGCCATGTATTGGGCTGCACGGCGGCGGGCGAAGCCCGCCGCCGTGCAGCAGGACTTTTGCCAGCACCCTCGTGACGTTGCAGATATGTGGCTTGATTATTGTAGTTGACGTTGATTTAGTGACTTTGGCAAGTTTGAGTCGTGTCAAGAAGTCAGGTAGGATTCAGTACTAGGCAGTAGTGAAACGTGAGTGGTAGTCTTTGCCGGTTTCTGAGGGTACTAGTATCCTGGATTTGGTGTGCAGCGCTGTGGAAATGGCTTGCTGTGGAGGTCCCAGCACTGGATGTTGTATCAAAGGTACGACCTCGTTAGCACACCCTAAACCTAAACAAATTCAAATATTGACTTGGGTCTGTGGGAGTGTGTGAGAGAACGCCCACTCGTTCCGTTGTGACAGATTCCAGGGCCTCGTTGAGGGGCCCTACCCCATCACCCATGGCTGCTTCTGGACTTGTTCTAGGTTTGAGTCCCGCGCACGAACAGAATGAGCACGAAAATGTGAAAAATTGTAAATGCATTTGTTTGGCTCCTGGGTGGCTCGCACACCGTGGCACTATGCCGGAAATTTGAGTTTTTCCGGCCTGGAAAGCCTGTCAGTGAGGCGCAAGAACTTGTAAATCATGTCCTGAGGGCCAGCATAGTGGCAGGAGTGTGTGGTCAAAATTTCACTCAAATCCATTGAGAAACACCAAAGTTACGGTCAATTGAATGCCATATGAAATTTATGGGTAGGCTGCCCCCTACACCTCGTGAAGCCCCAGGTAGCAGCGTGAGTCAGAGTCGCTCATGGAGTTGTGCTTAAAAAGGTGGCACTATGCCTTCAGAAGGTCAAAAATGAAAATCTCTCAGAAAGCGTCGAAAACTATCTCAAACGATAGCTCTTGTGCTGAAGCACGACTCCTGAAGATTTGAGGGGATTCGCTCAAAGGACTTCAGAGATAGAGCATTTCAAAGATCGAGATAGACCTGCAAATTTCACAATTTTGATTTTGCAATTGGTTCTTTTCGTTTTAGAACGCAATCAATCGTGTTATGATAAAAACCTTCCTTGATATAGTTCAAATTTTGTGGAAATCTCAGGAGCAGTGCGCGGAGTGATTTGGCGACCTCTGCGCATGGGTTTGGTTACCATGACAGCCGTCAGAGTGATTGCGCATGCGCAAATTCAAATTTGATTCAAATAAATTTTGATGGAAACGTCTTTGTTGTTTCGTTCTGTACTAGCTGTGACAATGGACCGTATGCGTGTTAAAACAAAATGGCGTCACGATTTATTGAAAGTGGTATAGTTGGTGGTACGAGTGTTCAAACCCATTTGAACTTCATACTGTTCGTCTTCTTTTTGACATGCTCTCTTTCCATCGTCCTTAGCTTTTGTTTGTTGAGAGCTGTTTTGGCTTTCTCCTATACCTCTGGGGGATGCCAAGTGATGGTTTTGAGAGGCTGGTGATGGCTGTGAGTGAGAGTTTGCCGATCGGCGTCGTCCTCGCTATAGCGATGAAAATACTAGTTACTGCGCACCTGGCAGATATCAGAACACGTCGGAGCGTCCAGGAGCAAAGGAATCTTGGGTTTTCACTGGAATCTAGTTCCTCCAGCATCGTGTAGCCCGCAGTCGGTGAATGGCGGTCCAGAAAGGTCGAACCTGGTCTTCTGCAGCATCTCGCAGTCCTGCAAGGCACACTGAATACGCCTGTCATGTATTCTACAAATATAAATCACGAAGTAGTGGACTTTACAGTGATGAGTCTATCCTGTATGCTGCAAAAGACGCAGGAAATGTGACTGGTGTCCGTACACTGGACGCCAATATCATCCCAGTCTTCTCCTGCAGGATCTGTTTGACATTGACATACCGGTATGCAGTGGGTCGACATTGGCCTGGTTTGGCAGCTATCTGCCTGGGTGGATGTAGCAGGTTTGCATTGGCGCGTCGTCCAGTCCGACATTTTCTTGTAACTGGGGAGTACCGGCAGGGTTTGAGAGGTTGCTCGTGCTGTGAACACATCTCTACTGCCTGTCTCGTCCTGGAAGTGCCGTCTCGCCGCTTCCTTGCTCTACAGTCACGCCGTTATTTCGCTTTGTTTCGTGGTGCAGCTCAAAACCTGCCCAAACAACTGTGAGCTCGCAACATGGTATGGACAAATTGCACCACTCGTGCTAGTTAACTAAAACTGGGATAGTCGAGTAAGCGAGTTCACTTCCTGGGCCATGGCAAGATCTGTTCAGCGCGGGCTATTCCAACCTCCAAGTGCATAGTCACCGATCGATCCATGCGATGGTGGTTGACCTACAAAGAGCCAAGGTCTACGAGTACTACTATTGGATGCTGTCTACATGCAGTCAACAAAATCAAAGTACCTCAGTATGCCCCAGAATAGGGCATGTGCATATAGCATGACAGAACAGGGGTTCTGGCGGCACCTGTCAAACAAGCAGTAGCGACTAGTGCCAGCTACCTATTGGAGGCTAGCCGCTACAGTCTGTCACTGGAGATAATTATTATGTTCACTGTTTAGACTGAGCACAATCAATGATGCCCAATCAATCTACCCAATGTGTGTTCTGTTCCACCTAATTATAACGTCCCATCGCATCAACCCTACTACACGCACATGTCGTCACTCTAGCACGACTTGTGTTATTATTGTCTATTTTGATTCGCACGATAAATAGAGCACAATAAACGTTAACTTGACCGAAGGTTAAAGGTGACTGCAGATAGAGGAACACATCGAGGTACAGGTACCGGCATCAATACAGTATCAGAGAGAAACAAACAAAAATGAGAGGTACGCAGAAAAAACTCTCGTAAGCCCAAGGGGAAGTGGTTGATGAGGGATGAATGCACTCTCCACGCTCATCTACACTGTTCGTGGAAATGCACACATACATACAATAATATACAACATAGCAATAGCATGCACAGAACCGAACAATTTCATGTTCACACATGCAAGCACAGACCTGAACATTAGTACCAAAAGCCGATACAGACAATATCCCCATACACACAGACGCGCGCACACACACACACACACACACACACACACACACAATGTCCCATGTATGCGCCCGTGGCAAGAAAAGCACGCAAATCTACAAATGCACTGGATGTGAACCCACAGATTTCTCTTATAGCAACGATAGCGGATCTGATTCTGAATGAAACACACACACAATACAATCATTGAATGCCCATCCGCAGATGATGACAGGTCCTGAAAGAACAGGCAGTGTTCCAGTGATGGGGAACAGAACTTCGAGTGGCGAGTGAGGTATACACACACACACACGTGCGTGCGCGGGCACACACTAAAGTATTCAGAAATAGAATCGACATCGTAGTATTCATTAGTTGGGGAATGGAAAGGAAAATAAAACATTGCTGTAGGTTATTGTTGTAAGGACACTGGGAGCACAACAGAAAGGTAAGCAACTTGCTTTGAAGCAAAGAAATTTATTATTCCACGTATCTCAGAAGGAAGGAACGTTCCAGAATGCTGCACTGGCAACAGGCGGCCTGCATGTGCGCGGCCCCTGCAGTCGGTCCAGCTGCCGGCCTTGCAGTGCTGAAAAGAATGTGCAGTACAGCATGTCACATAGTATCGCAGCCTGGACAAATAGGCGCTGGGAAGTCCTAGTTATGTGCTCACCTACACCACGATGCACCAATCTTCTGAGCTACTTTGGCCACAACTTTGTCCACTTGAGACTCCCATGGGCTGAGCCAGTTGTTGAGGGCTGCACCAAGGTGGACGGCAATGACCGCTGATGGCAAGGCAATCCATGACACACAGTCACTAGGGCATCGTCAACATGGCGCTGAGGCTGGATCGATAAAATCAACCTTTAGGCTGCCGCGGGGTTGACAACGAGGCCGCTGTCTCGAAGCTAGTCAGTCAGCCTGGTCACCGCCATTGACGAACCAGTCGCCACCGCCAGCAGTGGCGGTAGGTTGTGACAAGTGTGGTGCAATATTGTCAGCAAATTCAGTACTCAGGATAAGATGAGTGACAAAGGGAACGTTGTGTTTGATAATATTGAAGTGAACAGGGATGATCACAAACCCTGCGCGTACTCCACCGTGAGTTACAAGAAAATTCCGGACTGGACTACGAGCAAACACCAACCTGCTACATCCAACCAGGCAGATACTATTACGATAGCTGCCAAACCAGGTCAATGCCGACCTACGGCATAATGTCAATGTCAAACAGATCCTGCAGGAGAAGACTGGGGTGTTGGCGTCCAGTCACTGAGTGTACAGACACCAGTCACATTTCCTGCGTCTTTTGCAGCATACAGGATAGACTCATCACTGTAAAGTCCACTACTTCGTGATTTTTATTTGTAGAATACATGACAGGCGTATTCAGTGTGCCTCGCAGGACTGCGAGATGCTGCAGAAGACCAGGTTCGACCTTTCTGGACCGCCATTCACCGACGGTGGGCTACACGATGCTGGAGGAACTAGATTCCAGTGAAAACCCAAGATTCCTTTGCTCCTGGACGCTCCGACGTGTTCTGATATCTGCCAGGTGCGCAGTAACTAGTATTTTCATCGCTATAGCGAGGACGACGCCGATAGGCAAACTCTCGCTCACAGCCATCACCAGCCTCTCAAAACCATCACTTGGCATCCCCCAGAGGTATAGGAGAAAGCCAAAACAGCTCTCAACAAACAAAAGCTAAGGACGATGGAAAGAGAGCATGTCAAAAAGAAGACGAACAGTATGAAGTTCAAATGGTTTTGAACACTCGTACCACCAACTATACCACTTTCAATAAATCGTGACGCCATTTTGTTTTAACATGAATATCGCGGATTGTACAAGCTTGCAGGCGTTGTTTTTCTATTGCGATGGGGAAGAAGCGAGCTCAAGGCCGACCAGGCAGATTCAGAAAGAGAAAATTTCATGGAAATCAACCGGCGCTGAGAGCCGAATCGGAAGATGAAGCTGCAGCATGTGCGCCAGAAAATCTTGACGATTCTCTGCCAAATTTCAACGATTATTTGCCTTCTAGTTCTGATGATGCTGAGATTTCTTCCGAGGATGACCTGAGCACAAGCGATTCGAGTTCGGGATCCAGTTCAGACTCGGACGATGACAATGATGCAGAACTACCTCATGGATTCAGGCTCGTCGACTTGGTGTGCCTTCAAACTCTTTTGTTGGCTTCTGTGTGTTGCAAAATTTGTCATGCACCAGTCACTCTGAGTGAGCCGAAGAGGCAAGGGCTTGCATCCTGCCTGGAGCTGACCTGTCAAACCTGTGAAGCTCACACATCGCAGTATATGTCAGACAAACATAAGCGTGTTTGGGATGTAAACCGACGAGCTGTGTTTGGCATGCGCTGGATCGGTCGCGGGCACGGAGCAATGCTGAAGTTGGGAGCTGCTTTGAATATGCCTGTGCCCATGACCTTCTCCGCATACCAAGGACATGCCAAGGCTCTACACAAATCGGCCAAGGTTGTTGCTGAGCATAGCATGAGTGCGGCAGCGACACAAGTCTTGGACAATGCACCTGGAGATGTCGTTATTGCCGACACTGCCGTTACGTTTGACGGAACCTGGATGCGCAGAGGCTATGCATCGCTGTATGGTGTTTTTGTGGCCATGGCATGGGGCACAGGCAAAGTCCTTGACGTTGAAGTTCTATCCCGATTCTGCCACCAGTGCGCCCACTTCAAGAACCAGCATGCAAAGAAAGAGTTGACAAATGCTGAACTGCAGGACAAGCTGGACAACCATGAATGCCGTGCCAACACCCAGAGCTCAGCACCCGCAATGGAATGTGAAGCTGCCCTGAAGATATGGAGGAGATCCAGAGAAACGAGGAAGCTTAGGTACAGTGTCTTTATAAGGGACGGAGATACAAAGAGTTTCAAGGCAGTGCATGACTCATATCCATACGGCGAAGACGTGGAGATCACAAAAGAAGAATGCGTGGGCCATGTTCAAAAACACGTTGGACATCGGTTGCGGAAGCTGAAGAAGGACGTCTCTGGGAAGAAGTTGGCTGATGGTGGCAGGATCAGTGGTCGTGGTCGTCTCACAGACCAACTTATAGACAAACTACAAGCCTACTATGGTATGGCTGTGCGCAGCAACAAGGGCGACCTACAGTCCATGGCCAAAGCCATATGGGCTTCCGTGATGCACCGAGTGTCAACTGATGAGAAGCCCCAACATCTGCACTGCCCACCGGGACTGGAGAGCTGGTGCAAGTGGCAGCAACAGCAAGCTGGTGGACCGTCTTACGAGCACCACAACGTCATACCTGAAGCAATCTTCTCTGTAATCAAGCCGATCTTCATGGACCTGTCCGCACGCCCACTACTCGAGCGCTGTATGCGTGGCGCCACACAAAACCAGAACGAATGCTTCAACGGAATTGTGTGGCAGCTCTGCCCCAAGACAAGCTTCTGCTCCGCTCTGACTGTAGAAACTGCAGTCTACATTGCAGCAAGCTGGTTCAACGATGGTGCTGCAAGCATTGAGATGCTATTCTGCAAGATGGGTCTACCCGTAGGCAAATACACCGCCTCCACCAGTGTGCTGTTGGATGCCAAGAGAAGGTCAGGTGCAGCCAGAAAGCAGTTGGGGCACATCAAGCTGTCCAGGAAAAAGTGCAGGAGGTTGAGGAAGGGTGGACAGGATGCAGCAGAAGAGATAGAAGGCACTCCCTATGTGGCAGGTGGTCACTAATACATCATGATGCTGTGAAATGCTGAGATTTGGAGTGCCTTTTTTCTCCTATTTTAGGGGTGTTCCGCAGCTTCTAACCACGATTGCAGGATGCCAGTGCATGCCACACCCCACAATGTATATATTCTGAACTCTGTGACATGTTTGGCTAGGTGCTAAACCAATTGTTCCATGCATTACTGCAAGTTTTATGATGTTTTTACCTCATTGAAGGAGGCGTTGTCAATGTGCGCGAATTTGTATATCTCTTGCTCTGGGTACTGTGTTTCTCCTTGTCAACAGATCAATCCTTTCTTTGGTTTAGCACCTCAAGTTATATAGTAGCAATTGTGTTTTGCAACTTGTTCCTCTCTTCTCTACATGGTTTTCTTCATTTTGCGGTTAGAGCTCAGTATGCGTGATTTTTCGAAGAATTTCTAATTTGTACATAGAGTGACCAGTTTGGTTCATTGGCATGTGCTCAGAGTGCGGTGTGATATGTTAGAAGAAAGCACAGAAAATTTTGTGCAATTCCAATGAGGGAGACTGAAGTTACGTCCCGTTTGCCGATGCCGGTCCGCGAAGGCATAGTCCCACCACCATGAGCGACTCTGACTCACGCTGCTACCTGGGGCTTCACGAGGTGTAGGGGGCAGCCTACCCATAAATTTCATATGGCATTCAATTGGCACAACTCCATGAGCGACTCTGACTCACGCTGCTACCTGGGGCTTCACGAGGTGTTTGTCGCGCTGGAAACAAAGCGTCTCTGTAAGTTTGTATCCCTGGTGATGGTTTGGCCTGGAGAGCAGTATATAAGTGGTGCTTTTCAGGCACAATCTTCCTCAGCCTACTCAAGCTCAACTGATGAGGGGTGAATTCCCCGAAACACTGTGTATTGAGCAGGGAGTGGTGCTTTCTTTCAGGTTTGCCGAGCGGAAGGTGCGACGTGCTCCTCGTGTGCTCCGGATGGCAGTCGTGAGTCAGTCAAGTGTCAAGTTCGGCAAGAAGCGTGTGCTCCTCGTTGGAGCAACCAACTTCTCGACTATTACCGCCGAAGTCGCAACTTCTAAGTTCGTACTGTTGTCCCTCACGCGGACGTGCGACAAGTTGTTGGAGGTGACAGCGTTGTGAATAGCTATACTGGCTCTCAACGTCTGTTAAGCACAACTCCATGAGCGACTCTGACTCACGCTGCTACCTGGGGCTTCACGAGGTGTTTGTCGCGCTGGAAACAAAGCGTCTCTGTAAGTTTGTATCCCTGGTGATGGTTTGGCCTGGAGAGCAGTATATAAGTGGTGCTTTTCAGGCACAATCTTCCTCAGCCTACTCAAGCTCAACTGATGAGGGGTGAATTCCCCGAAACACTGTGTATTGAGCAGGGAGTGGTGCTTTCTTTCAGGTTTGCCGAGCGGAAGGTGCGACGTGCTCCTCGTGTGCTCCGGATGGCAGTCGTGAGTCAGTCAAGTGGGTTTACGACGAAAGGGCGCGAGACTTTAGGGCGCTAAGACGTTTCGGCGCCCTCAACCGGCGCTGAGACACGAGGGCGCTGAGACATCACGGCGCCGAGACACGAGGGCACTGAGACATCAATGCTTTAGGACACGTCGGAGGCGAGACGAATCGGCACTACACTGTATAATGTCGACTAGGGATGAAACGATCATCCATTTCTTCTTATCGAGTACCGTTTATTATAAACGATCGAGTTATCATAAAACGAGTACTCTAATTTCACAAATTTTCGGTGTACTTTTATTTTCGGTACTTTCGGTGCATCTGCTTCATACCTAAAATTCCAATACACCGAACAAACACTAACACACATAATCCAATAGGGAACAGCTTCCCTGTACCGAAAAATTTCTGTTCACCTAACCTGGCCTTTTGCCCTCATACCGAAAATATTGAGCACCGAAAATTTCTGAAATTAGAGTATGCTGGATATGTATGGCATATCAAAATGACCCTGGTCTCCGGAACATGACAATAGTGCATGAATGACTTGTCCATACTGTAAAGTACAGTATGCAACTATATGTAGTATGCGCTCGTACATGTATCAGCAAGTCAAATGTTCGGTTCGCGCGTGTCAAAACGAAAATCAAGTCGAAAATGAAGGTGGTACACACAGGCACTGGATCCCAAAGGTGCGAAGGTGACTAGAAAAAGGTGTGAATTTTGTCACCTTGGATGACACACAGTGCTGGGGTTAACTATGCAGCACAGACAGTGTGACTTTCAGCTAGTACTATACACAGGTATGCATATGTACAAGTACTGCATACTCGATAACAGCATAACCAGTAGCGATCATAGAGATAACGAGTAAGTTCCGAGTAATCGGTGTGATCGTTTCATCCCTAAATTGTCGACCCATGTCGAATAACTTAACAAATCACCTCGGAATAAAACGCAGGTACGTTCCCCCCAATTATCCCAAGCAATGTTCTGATTTTCTAGTCATAACCGATAACCGAATCTGACTATGGCAGCTCAAGCCGATGGTATTCATTTATCTACTACGAAGAAGAAGAAGAGACTCATCATCCATGAAGGGTTTTCGTACACCAAGGACAAGGACGGACTACAGGACACGACTTACTGGAGGTGTGAGCTGCGAGGCGAATGCAAGGGACGCTGTAAAACTGTCAGGGATGACGTGTTCAAGACCGTTCCCCAATGCCACCCACCGGATGCGACGCGTGTCACAGTCGAGAAAGCCAAGGAGGAGCTACGGACAAGGGCCGCAACGACAATTGAGCCAACGAGTGCCGTTCTGAGAGCTGCAACGAATGATCCACATTGTTTTCACAGCAAACTTGAAAATTGAAAAAAAATAATCAAAAGGCAATGGACGCCCTGTGGTAGTGGTGACATTCTGTCTCGGGGACGTGTGGTCCATATGCCTTACTGTCTGCGCGGCAAAATGTACTCGCGCCTGACGGTGCAACGCCCTATTGTCACAGACGCCGTCAAGTCTGGCGCCCAGGTGTACTTCGACCTACTGTTAGACGCCCTACTGTCGCGATCCCAGTGTCAAGTTCGGCAAGAAGCGTGTGCTCCTCGTTGGAGCAACCAACTAGTGTTACTGTTAGTTACTAGTGCTAGTTAGGTGATTCAGTTGCATGGCACTGTGCACCAGGGAGTAGTACAATGCCACTCCCTGCTGTGCACTGCCAGGACTCAGTCCTATTGTGACTATTCCCACTATTCCTAGCTTTGAGTCTCACCATCACGGAGCCATGGTGGTGACCTGCAGAGTTGACTTCTTTACAACATGTAGTTGTCTTACAGTCTGTATTTCAGTTACAGCCATGAGCCATGCTCACTTTTATGTTCGCTCCAGCGGGCAACACCGTACACGTCTGGTTGCTTGTTGTCACATTTCGGCTTTGAAATTTTCATTTTCTCTGCATATCTGTTGGATTCTTCTTTCTCGATTTTTCAGATTTTCCAACTGCTCGGTGAATGACAGTGATGTCACAAGATATTGAGACTCCCTTGATTATTATTTACATTGTAACGGAATCTCAGCCATTCCGTTCCCCGGGGCGCAGGACACAAAGGACAAGACTGGTTTGTATTACATTACATGCATATGTTTGGACATTACGGAAAAGTAGACTACTCTGACAGAGACGAACAAGAAGACTGACAAAAGGACTCTCGACTACAAAATCGCGCATGCTCATACCACACATGCACGCGACTAGACGAGACAGTTTGGGGAATGCCATCACACAGGAAAACAACACAGTCGAGTCATCATTTCATAACAACATGTAGCCATGATTTGTATTTGTATTTGTATTTATATCATTATCTCATGGCACATCATGATGACGGCCAGTAAAACTGAGACAAGGGTGAAAGCCAACCACAGCAGTAAAACAGATAAAAGAATACAAAATAAGAGGCAAAGATCGAAGGCAAAGGAGGAGACAAACCAGCAGGATATACATGAAACCTATAATTGAGCAGAGATTTTAGCAACAAAATTATCCATCGACGTGCTGGTCTTGGCCTGCGTTGGTAATGTTGCCCAAAACATATAGCCAGCAAAGATCGGGGATCTAGTGAATAGGGTGGAGGCAGCGCGTGGGAGACTGAGTGAGTTCCGGGTATTCCGTGTTTCGGAGAACCAATTATAAGCCTGCATATGCAAGGGTATTTTATTTAGTAATATTTTATGTATGAGAACACAGAGGTGGTACTTATGTCGAGTGGAAAGGGGACTGATCTTGGCAATTTTGTAAAGACTAGCGGAGGGAAAGCGACGATCTTTGCTAAATAAGATTTTAAGGAGCATGCGGTTATGGGTTTCTAGCTTGTTCAATACAGTAGTAGTTATGCCAGACCAAGCAGTATCACAGTAGTCAAGTGAGGGCAATATATAGCAACGATAAAACAAGCGTTTGCAAGAAAGAGGAAGATGTCTACAGTGGGCTTGAAGAGCCCCAAGGATGGAGCTTGTGCGCTTGCAGACATACTGCACATGGGGTGACCACGACAATTTAGAGTCAATAATAACGCCAAGATGCTTATGCTCTTCAACAATACGAATAGCAACACTTGAAGAAGGAAAACAAAGTGGCAGGGAAGGGGGAGACGGGGAAATGTACATAGCTGCCGTTTTATCAACGTTTGGCTGCAACTTCCAATCATGCATCCAGGTTATAACTTTCCCAATGCTATCTTGCATGGCTTCGTGCAGTCGTATAGGTGTAGTATCCCTGCCTTGCTAGTACTATGTAATATCTACTGACCTCTAATCATGTCACATGTACACGTACACGCACTGCATGACTCTTGTCACTCCTTTGCTGACAAGCCTGCAAAGCTAATTATTATCACTTCTCACCACTTGTGCTTCTCTTGCGCTTGCTGGATTGCATACTACATATCTTTGCTAGTTTAGATCATCGCACCTGTATGTACATGTAGAACTAACACCCACATGTTGTACTATACCTCCCTGACCCTGACCGAGGTCATGCGGACAGTCATGACCCTTTCTAGATCCGGTTTGCATCCATTTGCCAATGCCCTCCCTGGCCTCTGTTCCCCTCCAAAGTTCCGTTTGCTTCTTTCATCCTTATACATTTAGATAATGTTGCTATGCCTTCCCAAGTTCTGTTTGGACTGACACAACAGACTTTTGCCCTTTTTCATGACTCATGGCTCATGCAGACTCTATGATGATCTCCTTCCTTTTCGCCCTATAAAAGCTGCCATGCTTTACTCATTTCTTCAGAGCAGAGCAGAACATAACAGAACAGAACAGAGTCCCTCCTGGCAGATTGAGCCGGAGCAGTTGTATTCCTTTCAGAGTCCCTCCAGGCAGATTGAGCCGGAGCAGTTGTATACATAACTTCAGGCAGATTGAGCCGAAGAACATAATATTAACCAGTCTTCTTGTGTGTGCCTCCTGATACCACTCGGCGACCTATTACATTGGTGGCAGCGGTGGTTCAATTTTATAATTGCTAGATTCGAACCCACCTAGTATCTGTATTACACTGGTGGCGCGGTGGTTAAAGTTAACGACGTTCCTTTGTAAGATTCGAACCTACCTATTACACTGGTGGCAGCGGTGCGTGAATTCGTCCCTGTAGATCTGTTTACGCAACTTCAGTCTTGTTATGTTGTTACCATCCTTAGTCAATCGTTGTCGTTAGTCTCGTTGTTAGTACCTTTTACCTTGATGGCAGCCTCGAACGATGAGCGGAAAGCACCGTTAATTGGCCCCAACCGCGTTTCTGAACCCATGACGATCTGAGATTGTGAGAACGATGCAAAATCCCGGTTCGCCAGTCCATCCGAACAGCAGATCGACGCTGCAACGCCCGCGTTCCGGCAAAGTGGATCACCATACTTCTCCAGCGAGCTCTCATGCCCTCCGACATATCCCTGTACTACCGGTATATGTACGACCCAAGCGACGTCGGCCCTTTCGTCTCCGTCCCTATTGCCGATCCTGCAAGAAAATTGGCCATGACATAGCGTATTGCTATCGTCCTCGCGCGACACGACCCATCTTCACTTCAACCCAGGTATGTCACCCTACTTGCTGTATCGCAACTCTATCGCCAACCCTTTCAAATGCACCTGTTACTAACGTGAGTACATATGCCACCCCTACCATGCAAGCTCCGCCATCCCGTGATTGTTTCCATTCTGTGATCATGATCATTGCTGCCATATTCCTCTCACTAACTCGTTCTGCTGCCAAAGTTGTTCCCCTGCTAACATCTCTCACCTTTAGTTTGATTGCTACACTACACGCGATACACAAGGCCCTCCACGTCCCTTCAGCAAATCCATCCCATAGACAATCCCACTCCCAGTCCCCGCCCCACCATTCGATCAACAACCTAGGACTCACAACCCTCCATGTACCTTCATGTACGTCCAGATACATGCAGTACACAGTTCTAGATCACCCAACATTTCGCCACACTGCAGCTTCCGTACAACCGCTTTCTCAAGGTTTTGATCACAAAGTTTCCTAGCCTTTTCATCACCCATCCCGATCATGTCCACCCCGTAACGACCAAGCAATCAGTTCAGACCCAAAATACTGTATACCCTGCAAGCACGCACTCAAATAACCAGTCCATGTAACATGATATACCGCCACATGATGCGCGAGTCTACTTTTCCCGTTGTACCGTCCCAGAGAGACGCGAATGAAGAACTGTTACCGTCCACAGTGACGCGATTTTACACATCCTTTTTTTACCGTCCGAAATTTTTCCCGCTCCACAGAGAGACAGGTCCTTCACACATTATACACACAGGGTCCCTACTTTATTATCCGTCTACCAAGCCATGCTGTCTCACCATAATGATCATTCGTACACCTGCTTTACTTTTGAAAAATCACGAGGGCGTGATTATCTGTAGGAAGGGAGGGTGTAGTATCCCTGCCTTGCTAGTACTATGTAATATCTACTGACCTCTAATCATGTCACATGTACACGTACACGCACTGCATGACTCTTGTCACTCCTTTGCTGACAAGCCTGCAAAGCTAATTATTATCACTTCTCACCACTTGTGCTTCTCTTGCGCTTGCTGGATTGCATACTACATATCTTTGCTAGTTTAGATCATCGCACCTGTATGTACATGTAGAACTAACACCCACATGTTGTACTATACCTCCCTGACCCTGACCGAGGTCATGCGGACAGTCATGACCCTTTCTAGATCCGGTTTGCATCCATTTGCCAATGCCCTCCCTGGCCTCTGTTCCCCTCCAAAGTTCCGTTTGCTTCTTTCATCCTTATACATTTAGATAATGTTGCTATGCCTTCCCAAGTTCTGTTTGGACTGACACAACAGACTTTTGCCCTTTTTCATGACTCATGGCTCATGCAGACTCTATGATGATCTCCTTCCTTTTCGCCCTATAAAAGCTGCCATGCTTTACTCATTTCTTCAGAGCAGAGCAGAACATAACAGAACAGAACAGAGTCCCTCCTGGCAGATTGAGCCGGAGCAGTTGTATTCCTTTCAGAGTCCCTCCAGGCAGATTGAGCCGGAGCAGTTGTATACATAACTTCAGGCAGATTGAGCCGAAGAACATAATATTAACCAGTCTTCTTGTGTGTGCCTCCTGATACCACTCGGCGACCTATTACATTGGTGGCAGCGGTGGTTCAATTTTATAATTGCTAGATTCGAACCCACCTAGTATCTGTATTACACTGGTGGCGCGGTGGTTAAAGTTAACGACGTTCCTTTGTAAGATTCGAACCTACCTATTACATAGGGCAAGCATTGGAGCAAAGCAGAGCTGTGTCGTCAGCGAAAAGGCTGACACCAGGGGCAATATCGGGGAGGTCATTAATATACAGGAGAAATAGCAGTGGCCCAAGGATTGAACCCTGGGGGACTCCAGAAGTAACGGGTAAAGGCTCCGATAACACAGTTGAGAGGCGTACAAGCTGATGTCGGTTAGAGAGATACGATGAGAGCCAGCCGATTGCCTTGCCATCAATGCGGTATACTGTTCGCAGCTTAGCTAAGAGACCCCTGTGCCAAACAGTGTCGAAGGCCTTTGCGAGATCGAAGAAAACCAAACCAACATGGTTATGGGCGTTCCGGGCGGTGTGGATGTCTTGCACGAGGTGGGTAACCTGGTACCTGGTGGAGTCACCTCGACAAAAGCCCGACTGTGCTGGCGAAAGTGAAATGCTAACATGATCATAAAATTAATGATGTCACAACAGGTTCGCGCACTTTTGATAAAGTAGAGAGCAATGAGATAGGGCGATAGTTGCTGGGGGTGGTGCGTGGTCCTCTATTTTTGTAGGTGGCCACGACTACCGCAGTTTTCCACATGGCTGGGAATTTCCCTTCGCGAAATGACATATTCAAGATAATTGACACAGGATAGGCAACAGACGGAGCAAGATTTAGGCTAAGGTCTGTGGAGAATCCATCAATACAAATACCGTATTATCTCTAATATAAGCACGGTCCTTTATGTTATCAATGTACCTCCGCCCCGTGCTATTAATGGAGACGTTCCTTTATTGGAGACTGTTCCGTTATTATTTCAACCTCATTTCAGAGGCATGCTGCCATGCCAAATTCATGTCAGACACACATTTCAGGGTTTTTTCGCCGGTACAGATAATGAATTTACACAGTGTGCTTATAATGGAGACTGAGCACTTTATTTTTTGAATGCCGCCCCATGCAAGGCGTTCTATTATTGGAGACGTGCTATTATTGGAGACTGTGCTTATATTAGAGATAATACGGTAAAAAATAGTTAAAATACATACCGGTATTGAAGATACATATACAATACACGTAAAGGTTCTTGCCTAATCACTCAGTCGAATGTGCGATACATGTAACAAAATGACACAGGAGAACAAATAAAAGACTTTTCCACAACTATTGCATTTACTGGGTCTGTGTCATCGTTTATTTACTGGACAGAGAGTAAGTGAAACACACTGTCTGTCTCAGACTCAGAGTCTGTACAAGGACTGGGACAGGTACTACTGTAGTAGTCAGGTACATGTACTACTGACGGCATGATGACACGAAAAAGACTACTACTACTACTAGTAGTAAGTAGTACACTGTCATCATGGTCGTGTATCTAGATATCTGCGTATCGCAGTGAAATCCGATACTCTGAGCAAATAAAAGACATGTAGCTACTATACTAGCAGGGTTTCGCTGAGCAGCTCAGTGCAGTGACGATCAGATACGAGTCATGCAAACAGCCGTGAATGCAGATTTGACAGGCGGCGCCGTTTTCTCCTCTGGACGGTGTGTAGTGATTAATGAGTAGGTTTTTGTTTTGCTTCGCCAACCTCCCGCCACCACTCCGGTCCGGCATTCGCACACTCAAACGCTGCGCAAGCGCGCTGGTCGAGGTACAGTATGGAGTCTATGGACTACGCCGATGCCGATGGTCACCAGGTCGTAGACCAGGGTAGACGTAGGTCTACCACTACCAGTGCCGGCTACATCCGTCGCTGGATATCCTAGATTGTACATGGACTGATGAGTGATCGGAGACCATTGCCGCATTGCCATCGGATTTGGAGGTCTCTGGCGTGCTAGCTACAGGCGGCGTGCCGTAGGGACTATGCTGTACTCCAAAACCTAGCCACCACAATCTACATGACTGTCTGATTGTACTACTACTAGTAGAAGTACCCAGAACGGCAGAAGTCCGACGTCCTCTTCGCGCTGTCCCGGTAGACCTACACTCTACAGTAATTACCCTTTGAAGATTTCAAAGTCCTTGTTCAACCGCCACTCACTTTTGTCCATAGCAGCTCGCTTCGGTACGTGGTGAGAGACATTTATCATTGCTTACGTTTCTTCCATAGCCTCTCGGACACACAATTGTGGAAAACCCCAGTACTAGCTGAGCGGCAGCGGAGGGTCGTACTGACTCGTACAGTAGTTTACCAACCGGCTGATATGCCCATGGCGGCGGCTTCAAAACCCTGCGGAGGTTCCGCTTGTCGGAGTGTGCTGCTGACGGCTGTCGTTGTATTGCTGCTCTCGCCGAGTCATCCGGTGTCCTCTCTAGACTGGTGTATCCCCTGGTACTTCTGGCGTGAGATTGAAGTCGGTAAGTGGCGTGCCGGTGATTTTATAATGATTGCGAGCCAGCAAGCAGGTGATGCCAATGTTCTAAAGATTGAGTGGCTCTGAGTAGAGATGATTGTCTGTGTATTGCACATGGTTGGGTCTCTGGAGTTAACTCTGGAGTATGGAGTGTCGCGTAGGTCAAGGGGAAATGTCGCGCTACGCTGTCTTTTGGAAATCGGAAATCACATTGCTTTTGCTTCTACATGACATGTGTTTCGCGATGATGCCTCGGGTCGGAGTAAGATAGTGAGATAGTGAAAGTCATGTTCCTGTCAAAAAGTTTGAAAGCTTGGGCTATCGCCTTGCTTCGTATAATTATAATATTATTTTTAAATTAGAGTTCGTCCTTCGTGTTGAGTAGATCTAAGTCTAAAGGCGGCGCATTGTGCTCTGCTATGTTGGACATTCAACGGAATACGACATTTTAGAGTACCTCGTAAAACTCTGATACTAGTACCATTTGTTTATGGACTCTTGCTAGTACCTACAGTACGGAGAAGCAGTTCAAGTCAGTGTGATGTCGAGCCGTGTGGAAGCGGACCGGACCTTTCCACCTGCTTTCCTTCACTGGTGCATCTGGTAAAGAGATGTCGATCGTACCATTGACGATCCTTGCCAGTGGGAATGGCTTGTGGGATACGGCTGTCATGCATCTGAAGATCCGCTGTCACTTCGAGGACAGCGCACTGCGCAAAGCCGTCGTCTAGCTCTGAAAATCGATCGTGAATCCGGAGTGTTGACTTGACACGAATCGTAAGACGTCCTTTGTTCGCAACACATCTAATCGATGTATCATGACATTGTATGACTTCGCGAGTAGCTCCGACTCGAGTACAGTAATAATTATCTGAGATCAACTGCATGTAGTTTGAGACACCGACCGTGCCTTTGTGGATCGACAGGGCTAGGGATGTGATGCGGAAGGTTGGATACTGAACGCGGGAAGAACTGTCGAACGCAGCTGGTGATCTTGTGGCTAGGCGAGCACAAGCTGCGGAGCACCTGGTTCCTATCGTTTACGTAAACGAGTCGATGATGGAACTGCCTGGCTTTCTTCAGACTACAGCTGTAGTCAGAGCCACTCCTGTTCAGGTATCTGCTGATAACGTATGCAGTACATGTGTGCTGCGAGCTTCCTGTTGCTGGTGATTGAAGGGCTGGAGCGCTTCCAACCTTGACTAGCCTTTCTTTTACCGGTTATCACAACACATGTAAATGGGAAAGGTTGTCACTAGTACATGTATTCTCAGGGAAAGGCAGTCTGTACTCTTCTCAGAGTAAGTAGTTAGGAGTAGTTAGATCAAACTTTCAAATTTCCGTTTCGTTTCTGTCTATTGTTTTGTGTACATGAGTGACATGACTGATTGTACTGTTGTCTGTACACGTCTTGTGTTACTGTTAGTGTACCAGAGTGTGTCTTGAGAGCAGAACTGTAACACAATACTAGTATTTAGTAGCCTGTCAGTAGTCAGCAGTTTTCTTGTTGGTGCAGCCTCCGCAGTGTGTTCACCACTAGTGAGTGAGTGTGGGCAGTTAGCTTGATTGGTGAGCTGCGTGTGTGTGTGTGTGTGCCTTGCACCTGTTCATTCAAGGCTGTTGCCTGGGGTTGATGAGCCCTCCTGCACACATATGCCCATTTGTTACGGGTCTACAGTTTTTGTGACAGCCTCAGTGTGACCTTCATCTGTTACTGAACTAAAATCACAGTCATTCTACATAATGCACACTGAGTATGGTTCACATACTAGTAGTCATTGGCTATGGAAATAAAAAAAACGCCCAAGTCATTGTACTGTTAGTGCTGGTGTGGACACGTGTTATGTACTCATCCACTCAGTGCTGCCTATCAACCTCTAGTCAGTGTCACCTGAATGAGACTTGTCATCCTAATCACTGCAGCTTGTGGGAAGGCGATACTCTGTGATCAGCACACCTTGGGCCAGGGAGTTCAGAGACTAGACTTTTGCGCCAACAAGATGAGTACAGTCATAGACGTCTCTGCACCATCATGATGATTGATGAGCATAGAGGTCTGTGTCATCATGCTGATTTTTGCACCACTGTGCTGTGTATATGTACAGCCAGGACTCAGGAGACTGAGCAGTAAAACAGAGAGGTTCCAGGCTGTCCAAGAGAGTGCTCAATACCAAGTGGTAGAGCTGTATCAAACAATAGGAGGACAGAGAAAGTGTTTTTCGAGTTTCACGCACTATTATAAAGTGATCATCAGAAAACACTTTCTCTGTCCTCATATTGTTTGAGACTGAGGAGTAGATAAATGCACAATGTAAAAGGACACACCAAATAGAGTAAAAGACAGGCCAGAGCCAGAACCCGACTGAGTAAAATATCTACATGTGCATTACTGTACCAAGAACACCTATAAGCTTGCTTTCAGGAGAAATTTGGGGCTTGCTAGTAGAATCCTACAAGAAAGATATGGCTTGATGGAAACGTTGGTCAGGTCATGGATCGGAAGGACCAACCATTTGGCCACCAATGTGTGTGTGTTGGCGAGGTCATGTGCATACAAAAACTCAAAAATGTATGAAAGTATGAGAGGCTAGCTTATGGCAGGACCAATCGAAAACTGCTTCCGCCGGTCTGGTCCTGCCTCTAGTCTGCATTGTCTGACTAACTGAGTTCTATTATAAACTGATGTCGCTGACATAGTGCCAGGGTTCATTGGTAGAGGCATGCCATACACTCTACTAAAGGGCAGTAAATTGGACGCTGATGATCTGTGCCCCCAGCTGAGAATAGGGGGGATTAGCAAGATGAATTTCGCGTTCGCACTCCAATTATAAAGACGAATTCAGCGACGAAATAGTTTGAGTTGTGGTGAGGATTAGCCAGCAGAATTCGCTCTTGCATGACCTTTGCAGGTTGTACATGCGTACACTACACAGACATCTGCAACACACTAAACTTATGACTGCCTGACACGAATATGCAACTTATGTTCTGAATACTTTTCTGAACGAAAATAATTGCGAAAGTATGCATTTAGGTTCGCGGCACGAAAGGTGCTCGGGAGCTCAAACACAAAATATGTCAAAAACCCTCCATAATGATGCTAATGAACAAGCTAGGACTTGTAGTACGACAGTACAGAGGCTATGCAAACGATGTCATGGTGGTGCACTAGCGATTCGCTTGTGAGGGCTAAAGCCAGGGCTATGTACGCAGCGCCAGTTGGCGGTTTGGTTTGAGCTATTGCGTGGCCACAGCTTTACCAAAGCATAACAGCTGATGCTGTATTTGCATAACCTCCATGCTAGTATGTACTCAGTGACAGTGAGTCAACTACCCATAGAGTGTAGAACCGGTGCGACGTACCAAACGTAGTGAGTGCAATGACCAGCCGATCGAACTAACACTTCGCGCTACAAAAAGCGAAAAGATTCGAATGACGACATTACAAACGTTTCATATCCTCCACAAACTCAAATGCAGCCACTTACCGATATGTATAAGACTTCACTTCTCAACTCCAATAAGGTATCTTTACTTCTAATCAAATCAATTTATATTCCACCGAACGTTCGGGTGGGGCTCATCATCTGAGTAAATACGACACTGTGCACTGTGCTGATCATTTTGAAGATGACATAGCCGCATAATCTCAATGGGGGGGGGGGGGGGGGGGCGGGCAACAGAGTTCATGTGCACTGCTATGAGTGGAATTTCGGATCATCATCTCAGCTCTAATATCATAATATCAATCCTTGGACTCTGTGAGTAAGCGGTCCGGCCCTTACAGCTGGTGGTGCAGAAAGTTGGTCCGCATCATTGAAAGCTACATGTAATTAGCAGATCATGATCAGGCAAGGAATTCCGTCTCAAGAATGGTGGCAAGTCAAATGGTCGCATATCAACTGGTGGTATTATGTTGAACGGTCTCTGCTTGGATGACGACTACACCATAGCTCAGTGGTTAGAGCATCGCTGGCTACAAGCGAGGGTCCCTGGTTCGAGTCCTGGTGGTGACAGTCAATTTTTTCTTCAGACTTTTCCCGTTTGTCTCTTTCCCTCAAACCAGTTAATATTTTATGACTTGGGGCTCCCCGCGTGCTAGTTTGTACGTGAAGTGTGTGGGTTACAGTGAGGGCTGCGTCCCACCCGCCTGTGTGGATTCACAGGAAGTGTGAGTTACAAAGTCTGAAGAAAACGTTGAACGGTCTCTGCTTGGATGACGACTACACCATAGCTCAGTGGTTAGAGCATCGCTGGCTACAAGCGAGGGTCCCTGGTTCGAGTCCTGGTGGTGACAGTCAATTTTTTCTTCAGACTTTTCCCGTTTGTCTCTTTCCCTCAAACCAGTTAATATTTTATGACTTGGGGCTCCCCGCGTGCTAGTTTGTACGTGAAGTGTGTGGGTTACAGTGAGGGCTGCGTCCCACCCGCCTGTGTGGATTCACAGGAAGTGTGAGTTACGAAGTCTGAAGAAAACGTTGAACGGTCTCTGCTTGGATGACGACTACACCATAGCTCAGTGGTTAGAGCATCGCTGGCTACAAGCGAGGGTCCCTGGTTCGAGTCCTGGTGGTGACAGTCAATTTTTTCTTCAGACTTTTCCCGTTTGTCTCTTTCCCTCAAACCAGTTAATATTTTATGACTTGGGGCTCCCCGCGTGCTAGTTTGTACGTGAAGTGTGTGGGTTACAGTGAGGGCTGCGTCCCACCCGCCTGTGTGGATTCACAGGAAGTGTGAGTTACGAAGTCTGAAGAAAACGTTGAACGGTCTCTGCTTGGATGACGACTACACCATAGCTCAGTGGTTAGAGCATCGCTGGCTACAAGCGAGGGTCCCTGGTTCGAGTCCTGGTGGTGACAGTCAATTTTTTCTTCAGACTTTTCCCGTTTGTCTCTTTCCCTCAAACCAGTTAATATTGGTATTATTATTATTTTTAGAATTGCGATCAACAGAACGAGCTGAACCGACATTTCACAAAGGCTTTTATTGTTTTCAAAAAAACGAGTGGATACGAAGGCAGTGAAGAACGTGGAAGAAAGAAAAAATGTGATATGGAAAAAAATGATGAACAAAAAATTTGTACTTCGAACTAGTTTTCGCACAACACTCCTCAGGAAGCTACGTTGTACTAATGAAAAACAATCCAGAAAGATACTAATAAAGAGAAATGGAGTGAGAAGAAACAACACCTATGAAAATGATAATCCTAGCACTAAGGTAATAACAGGAAAAACTGCGAAAGCAATTAACGAACTTGTAAGGACTACTAGTATACTGTGACACAAGATATGACACCATGGCCAACCAGAGCCAAACCGACAGAACAAGCTGCCCCTAAAACAATTTCAAACGAATAATGCTGTCCTTCTGGACACACAGATCAGGCTTATGAATACGTTGACAAACAGCTTCTAACACACTCAACTGCAACTTATAACCATGACGAGCACGGCACAAAACAGAAAAAGAAGAATCAGAATACACCTTGCAACAATCAGGACGAGATGCAAGATGCTTATACACTGATGACTTCCTACTAGAAAACACACGCTCGCACCCACTCTTACTCACACAATCATTCTCGCTCTCACACTCACCGGAATCACTGGACTCACTGGCCGAATCCTCCTCAACGACGTCCTGCCTCGGAGCAATCAGGTCCCGTCTCCTCCCATCCCTCGTCTCACGTTCCTGTTGTGTATTACGTTGGCTCGGTACTTCCGTACTGAAATAGGTCATGGTGTAATTAGCAGTTGTTCTTCTGGGTCTCGTTGATATTGAGGTAGGTATTTTTGTCGTCTCTGCCGGTGATGCAGCAAGCGATGCTGATGCAAACGTGTCTGCATGCAACACACGTGGCGTCGCCGAAGCCACATCCACCTCCGCTGGTGGAGGGAGTGACTTGGTCATGGCCACGGGAGCCAATGGTGGACTTGCCGAGTGGGACGCTAGGTCCTGTGTTGGCGGAGGTAGTGGTTGTTTACGGGGTCTTCCCCGCGTGGGACGCTCCAGTTGTGCGCTACGTGGGATAACGTGGGATAATGTGTAAAGGAGTGTGTTGCTTTGAAAACAATAAAAGCCTTTGTGAAATGTCGGTTCAGCTCGTTCTGTTGATCGCAATTCTAAAACTATTGTCGCCTCGACGCCTATTTACATTATTATTATTATTATTATTATTATACGCATTCCCGCGTTGAAGTGTAGCAGCAGTATGCTGCGTCCACAGCTTCGCTTATGCAGAATGGCTTGGGTGAGAGGAGAGGGGAGAGAAAGCAACAAGGCAACCAACATCTATGAAATAGGTCACAATAACATGAAGAGAACCAACCTACATATGCATGATTGCACAAGAATGGAGACGACAAAATATAATGGCTATAATCATTGTGCCACAAAACCGGTACACCGGAGATCTGTCGACAATGTAACGAAACATACAATACAGTTACTCAATACAGGTTCCACTAAATTACTGGTTGAGTTGGGTAACTCCGCTCTTCTTCCTCGCTCACCGGAGGAATTTCTCTAGTCTCCTCGCGCAACTGGGGAGCACTCCAATGGAGAGAGAAAGATTTTCATAGGGCGGCTTGGTGTGAGAGGTGGACTGAGACTGGACGGCGCTAACCGCGAATATCAAGACCTTATGGCCACGGAGCTGCGGGACTCTGCGCTGGTCGTCTATCCGTGTGGAGGCAAAGCAAACGCGGGCAACATTCTGCTGAAGCGAGCGTGGAGCTGAAGCTGGATTGGTGACTGACGTACCTGCTTACTCCACAACACCGGCGCATAATGATGTACATGTACAAGACTTCGTGAGTATTCAACTCAAATTCGTGTTCCGTCAGCGTCAGTATCAGCAAGTACATGTAGTACAATTTGTTCCCAAAATAACTTCGGGACAGTCTGTTCATGGTTTTCATTTGTATTGGACTCGTTCTCTACACTTGCGATAATTTAGCGGCAATTCTAACGTTGTAGCGTTGTTCTCTTGTAATTTAGTGGAACTGGTGGTATACGTCCACAAAGCCCAGGGTGTGTTTTCAAAATGAGCAGGATCATAAATACCAGCATATACATCCAAAATGGCATAATCTCTCTGATAAGCGGGCATTTCGTACCACCCATCTTAATTAATAAATTATTGTACATCTGCATTGGACACTTCTTTCAGGCTACACCCTAAGGCCTATGAGAGGGTCACTTCATGCAATATGAATTCTAGCTTGTGTGGGTGGGTGTGTGTGTGTCCCATACAAATTTTCGGCAGCTATTTGTTAATTTCGGCTATATTCGGCACCGACCCAAAACGCCTAAATTAAAACGCCGATGAAATTTTTCACAGCATCTGTCGCACTATACCATGCCCTCTACCCCACGCCGAAAATAAATCGCCGCCGAAATGTCAAAAATCGTGAAGTGCCGAAATTTTGGAGCGCCGAAATTTATTTACAGTATGGTGCAGTGGTATGTGCGGCGATTTCCAATCGAGAGGTTGCGGGTTCGATTCCCAATTTCCCAACAATTATGGTCACACACGTCTTTCTTCTCTTTCTCAGACTCCTTCTGACTTTTCTTTCATTCTCCTGGGTGGCTACCAACAGCCTGTGCATGCTGGAGTATTTGGTGTGATATGCGTGCGGGAAAAAATGGAAAAAAGATCAAAAAGTAGGGATTCAGTGACCAGAAAAGCCACTTCATAGCTGTGTGGTGTAGACCAGGCTGAATAGTGGTGGTCAAGTCTTCAGCCTTGCAAGCTGTTGAATGGTGAAATCCCGGTACAAGTTGCTACGGCTTCTGCCGGCTTCTGCCGTAGCAGAAGCCGTAGCATCGCTATCATCGCCTCCTGCGATGGGTGTCAAAAGGTCAAAACGAAAAAAGGTGTGTATGTGTGTGTGCATGTGTGTGTGTGCGTGTGTGTGTGTGTGTGTGTGTGTTTGCAAGAGAAAGAAAGTGTGCATGTGCGTGCATGTGATGATTTGGTTAGTTGGTCTGACCACCTGAATACCACCGAAGAGTGGGTGTGTAGGTGGTGGCAGTGATTGCACTATGAGCGACAGGTCATTATCACTTAATTATCAGCCAATACACAGCACTTGGTAGCTTTCCAGGTGGGCAATTAATGCCAATTATTTCAGGAGAATGTGATTCCTTTCGGTATCTGTCAAGCCACATTTTTGACTGAACTCTAAAGTGAGTGCATCAAGTGTGATCATTTGCGGCTCGAGTTTTCCGGCATCGCCTCGACAAGGTTCTACAGGTCACCTATTACAGTGGAAATAGGATAAAACGACACTTCTTCGGGGGAAAACAAATTGTCAGTTATATTCAATCTGTCTCTAAACCCGATCTTCACATTTAGTATGCATTAAGCCAACTATTTGTAACATGGAAATTGTGGGCACAAGCTATGCGATCGACTGACTGTCTGACTGTTCAAAATCTGGTTGAGTTGGTGGACTCGATTGCATAACTTGTGCCCAAAATTTCCATGTTACAAAGTTTTAAGCCAAATATCATGTTCAATTCTATCCCGGAATTGACAGTCACAACTGTTGTCAGCATGGCTTGTTAGCGGCATCACAGCTACACATGACTCCTGCTTGGAGAGTGTTTAGCTTTTAGTCCCAGGTTTCCTTTTTTACATACAGCTGAAGACAAAGCCAGCATTTATCTGAAAACTTTCTCCATCACACGAACACAATCCAAATGCGGTGCATGGGATCCTGGGAACATTTTCTCGTCGGTAATATGAATGCAGTGGATGGGACTTTCGGTATTTGACCACTTCCGTGGCGGGTATAAACCCACTGCTCACTGGTATGGGAGATTCATCTACGCCTTGATCGTTGCGAGTGGTTGCGTTGCTAAGGATGCGCAAAACTCAGTCTCACTGATTTTTTTTTAAAATATGGAAAGGGAAGGGACATACTGAATCTTCCAAGTAAAGAAGGCCGTTCGTTTAGCGCTATCGAACAGTGCTCAAGCTGACTTGCATGCCGCGGAATGTCTCAGTACTCCTTGTCAGTTCTGTGCTAGATTGTGCACGTCTGACTGTGCAACATCTGGTTTAGTTGGTGGACTCGATCGTATAACTTGTGCCCACATTTTGCCATGTTACAATTTTTTCCTTGGCTCACCATCTGA
>NC_088652.1:23329119-23346619 GCF_964019385.1 Sycon ciliatum | reverse complement strand
ACTTACTTTCTTTACGGACTCCTTCAGATGTTCTGACTGATTGCTTGATGTTTGCTGTGCTGTCCATTCTTATAGGATGAGGAAGAAGCAGATTCGAAGCAAACATGAAAATGGTATGATCAGTTCTGTCATCCTGTTTTCTGGCCTCGTTCGAACCAGTTATGAAGTCGTTAAGTGTGTATTGTGATTGTAGCGGCGGGGTTGTTTGCTGGTAGTTTTACTGGGTTGTTCTGATAGTCTCTTCCGAATGTACTCAATTCACCTAGTTCAATTCACCTTGTATCTGCTCGGCCCAGAACTACCGTATAAAGTGTTTTTCCACGGGAGAATGGCATCACCAAACCTTATTGGTTTAGAATTGCCCTGTTACTATTGAAGGTTACTATTAAGGCCCTTCCTTTGTGGATGATGAGGTCCTCTCCACCTCCATGCAGTACAACAGGACACATGCTAAGGGTGGTGGCTTGAAAAGTCTCTGCTTGTAGCTGCCGTGGTGGCTGGCCAGGGTTTGTTAGATTGCAGCCACAAAACCATTCTGCGCCATTCTGCGTGTTTGCGCTGCTGTTCCGATCCTTTTCTGTACGTATTTCCAAACAGTGTTTCGTGGAGACAGAAATGAAATCAATGCAATAAATAAAGCAAGTTGCACATTCAATACACGCAACATTCACAGATTAGGTTTCCTTCAGCGTTTTCGTTGCCATCTCTTCAGAAGGAATTTTCCGGATCTTATTTTTCCCGATTCTTTTCTGTACTTTCCGGGTAGGTCGTCGTCGCCAACAACCTCATCCGTTTGCAGACTGTTTGATCGGCGCTGGGGAAGTTGTACCCGAGAAGGAGATTGGAAAAGGTAAGCAATGCATTGAGTGATATCCAGAGATGTACTGACGGCCACTGAAACTGTTATCCACAGGGGCGTCGGAACCGGTGCGGCAGGTGCGGCCAAAGCCGCACCAATAATTTTCGATTTTTTTTTTTTACATTTCAAACTTGTTGGTGGCTTGTCGACTCTTGTACAGGTACCATGTTTTACATCGACAATGCGGTGTATCATCAGCATGCATATTCTTTTTTCAATATTCTGTAGCGTTAAAATATGGCTTTTTAGGCCCAATTTCAAAAAATTTCCCGGGGGAGGACCCCCTCTCACACTTTGGCCGCACCAATGTTAAACTCCTTCCGACGCCCCTGATCCATGAAATGCAAATCAATTTTGCTGATGTGTATTGAGGTTCTGCCAGAAATTCTGCCATTTGTGGAATGAAAAATGTGGGTTGAGACAGGATAATGAACTTCAAAAACTAGAGAGGAATAGATGTAGCCCAATGATGCAAAGGACAACAGCTACTAAACTGACCAACAACGCAGTTTAGCCTTTCTTGGTTTCCGCAGCACCTGCCTGTTTTTTGTTTCAACTGCTTTCATGTATTCATATGAATGTGCTCCTGCGCACGTGTGTCCATGTGTGTGTCCACATCCATGCTTCTTGTGTTTGCATGTGTGTTCTCATGACCCGTTGCAGGTGCATTTGGTGTTGTCTACCTTGGAACTTACCAGGGAGAGAGTGTGGCAATCAAAACAATGAGAGGTACTGGGAACTTCATTTGCTGTTTGAATTTTGTTCACATGTCCTATGGTATCAAGAGGACATATCCAAGAGTGTGATACTCGACTATTCCCAAACCCATGACGGAAATTTCGGGACATCAGTGTTTTGCTGCCATTTGATTCACTGAGTTGGTGGACAAGCCGTTGATTATCCACTCTCTTTGTAATATGAAAAAGTATTCTTTCTAGACCAAAGAGTACTCTTTGGTCTAGAAAGAATACTTTTTGATATTTGCTTCACTGTTGTCATCATGCCTAGCAGTGCTAACCAGAGATCTAAGTACAGTGAAACCTGTCTAATAAGACGACCGCTCACGGGACCTTCAAAACGTGGTCTTTGTTACCAGGTGGTCTCCTTATCCAGGGTCATTCGACTGGAAATAGCATCTCTTGGTCCTGGTTGCAGTGGTCTTCTGGAACAGGTGGTCGCCTTATCCGAGTGGTCGCCTTGACAGCTTTTACTGTACAAAGGACTAACTTCACAGCTACTGTCGTCAAATTAGAACAAGAGACGGAAGATAAGGCATCCTGCCCAGGAGGACCTGACACCATAATGTACAAGAGAAGCACGAAAAAGCATGTACACGTGATCACACTTCTGCCGAAAATGACGCTTCGAAAAAAAATCATCCGCCGTGGGTGACCCCACCATCGCTCACTCACTCGGAGCCTGGCAAAGCAATTGACAAACCCTTCTATTCCCCAAACTGGTTGCTCACTGTGCGAGTGCGGCATGCAGATGTTTGTGTTAAAATAATTTAAAAGTTGCCTGATCATTACATTGTACAAGAAACTATGAATTGCGACAAACTCTGTAAACCTCTATTGTGCCTGTTGTGTGTAATAGTGCTCCACATTATTGTGTTGAGACCTCTGCTGGCTAAAGGAAATATCCTCACTCTAAACACACATTTCGGTATTTTTCTGCATTTTCCTGTTTTTGTTCTTGCAGTCAACGGATCTGTCACCGAACAGCAGGTCTACAACTTTCTTCAGGAGGCCGTCACCATGAAGCAGTTCAACCACGCCAACCTGCTCAACTTGATCGGTGTCTGTCTGCCGGAGAACGCCTCTCCGCAGATCATTGTGCCTTACATGGACCGGGGCGATCTGCACACGTTCTTGCGCAATCACAACGCATCCATGCCCAAGCCGTTCCGTACATCCGAGTCCGATCAGGATATGGTAAGTGAATCCCTGCAGGTGCTGTAACCGAATGGCGTCTAGTAGCATGCACTATGATCCGACACACCGCCAAAGACAACAACCGACCGTTCCTTCTTCGTTCTAAGATTCTGTTGAGTAAGAAAAGTGTACGGTATTATATGTGACCAAAAAGATACAGTGAAAGAAAAGCCTAGCAAAGCATTGCAAGGCACGTTGGTTCGGCTGCGTTGGTTCAGCTGCGTTGGTTCAGCTGCACGCTAGTGCAAACATGCAGATCGACAATGTTGGGCGGAAACCAAACACCACAACATTGCCAGAAACTAACTTGTTCACATTCACACCTACATACAATCATGAGTCCATACCGTGTCTGGTCTGGTTTGTTATGTTAGCAACCTAGAATGCATTGAACACATGGATTCGATCACACATTCCCCCCTGGTAACACAACAAAACAGGGAACTTGCACTAAAACGTAGAACTAAGGTTCTCCAAAGAAAAGAACAACACTCCACCAACAGCTAAACAAGAGAACAGCAAAATGCGTAATGGGTCTTGCATTTGCTAGCTTGCTCCTAACTAAGCACGCGCCAAGGTAGACTGATAACACGGCACACATACAGTTTCAGGAGCCATAGCGCTGTGGTGGCCTAATGGCAGATCTGTCTCGCAGTGACATGCGGATGCCGCCATCCCCTATGTTGGGCTCAGGGCCTAGCAGCACTGATGCTGGCTGGTACAGATAACCACCATCTGTTGCCGCTGCACTGTCGTCCATCAGCGCTGTTGGTTGGGCCAAGTCACGGGCGACATCCCTCTTGATGATCTCCACGTTGACAATCTTCTCCGCTGAGTGTGGATCAGCAGCCCGGGTGATGACAACTGTCGACGGCGACACAACGCGAACGATGCGCCACCCAGGCTCGTACGGTGCCAGGCATTTGCGGCTCCGGGAAGGCCGACGTAACAGCACCGCATCCCCTACGCTGTACTCTGCTCCTTCGATCACGCTCTCTGTGTCGTTCCGAGAGAGCTCTTCGTTTACGAGGTCTCGCACACGTGCCGTCTTCTCTGCCAAGCTTTCAACCCAGCTTGACAAACTGAGGTCTTCTTCCTCGCGCTCGACCAGGAGATTGCGTGGTTCCCATCCCATCATTGCGGCGCATGGCGAAATCCCAGTAGCACTGTGCGGCCGCACCCTGTAGTAGTAGAGCAGCATGCTCAGCTCTGTCTGCCAATCGCTGCTGTACTCGACCACTTTGCGGATAAGACCCAGCAGCGTGCGATTGAAGCGCTCGGCTCCCCCTTGGCTCTGAGGGTGGCGCACAGCTCCATGCCTCACATGTACGCCGAATATCGATAGCAGAGACGACACCACACAGTTAACAAACTCCGTGCCGTTGTCACATCGAATTACGCTTGGTGGGCCAAACCGGGTGCAAATACCAACAAGCGCCTCCGCGACACTGACACCATCATGGCGGGCTAGGGGTACGACTTCCACCCACCGTGTGAACATGTCCACACACACGAGGACACAATGGTAGGAACTACTGCGGCTGGGTCCCAGCTCTAACGTATCAATCTGGATGACTTCCCACGGCCTGGTTGGTAGGTCGCTTCTCGCGGCTGGAGGGTTGGGCTCTCCTCGCGACGGGTTCGCTGCACGGCACGTCCCGCAGTCTCGGACGACTTCCTGGCAGCGTTGCGCCATCTGTGGGAAATGACAGCACTTCCGAAGACTGCCCCACATGGTCTCCCAGTTACCATGTCCGGTGTTGCGGTGAGCAGCACCGACGGCTTCACTCTACAGTGCAGTAGGCAGGACCGGTACGATCACATCACCATCGACGGGGTCCACACGACTGAGGTACAGGACGCCATCAATAACACGCAGCTGACCCTTTGATTTCTTGTACAGCTGGCTCGTCACTTGCTTTCCATCCTGTAGCTGTGTCACTGTCAGCTGCACATCCGCATCTACCGCTTGGTACCCGCGGATAGACCGCATCGACGTTGGCCCCTTCATAGAGCTTGCTGGTAGCGCTGCTGCGATTTCACCTGCTTCCTCCCGACAGGGAGGCCATGAGGTCGGCACGCGGGTGAGCCGATCTGCAACGTTCGACTCCGAGGGGACCCACTCCACGGACACCGTCATGCCAGCAGCAGCCACAGTGTCCTGAAACACCTGCAGGCGGAGACGGACGAGAGACTCGTGGAGACCCCCGACCTTCACGCGATGAGTATTCTGCGAGACCGAGCGCAACCAACCAGCAACCGTCTTCGAGTCGGTCACGATGGTCAGGTTCTTGACGTCCCACCGGATGGCCAGATCCAGCGCCTTCAGAGACGACTCGAGCTCCGCCACATTGATATGACGCTTGTCTGCTTTGTCTCGCAACCATGAACCATCCTCGACAACCTTGCCATCCTGCGTGAGCACCGTGGCAATTGCCAGGTTGGACGCGTCACAATACGCTCGCCACGTACCCATCGTTGGGTCAGCGTACCACACTCCGCTAACGGGATCATCATTGCACAGGCGGTGAACAATGTCGCGGCAACACTTCAAGACAGCATCCGGTACAGCCTGATCCCATGCCACCTCTGACGTGCAGGCAAGGCGCTTGACATACGAACACGATGGGCGCAGCCAGGCACACACAGGGTAGTGCCCAATCACTCTGCCACACCAACTAAACAGTTCGCGCTTCGTTGGTTTGTCGGGTAGCTGTAGAGACACACCTTCGCGACGCGTCCACGACACACTCCCCTCGTCATCAGCCTGAAGTTGCAGACCTAGCACACGCGCACTCACGGCTGGCTCAGCCGGTTTGGTTGGCAGGCCATACTCCAGGAGCCGCGACTTGGTGCGGTCGACGAGCTGCTCTGGGACGTAGAGATCATCCACGTAGTTGTCTACGCCAGCGAGATCACGCGTGGCCCACTTCACGATCAAGTCCATTGCCTTTGGAGCCACGGACAGCCCGAAGCCCATCCGCTCCAGGACGTACACTTCGCCACGCCACACCACGCACTGATAACGCCACAAATCGGGATGAATGCGTACCTGTAGGTACGCTTTGCTGATATCCAGCAGCTGATACGCTTGCGGAACGCCCGCTTGACGCCACCTCCGTAGCGTCTCGCCACATGCCGGAGCGTCGGTGCCAGGGTGCGACGTCAGCTTCTGGTTGAGGAGCCGGTAGTCGAGGCAGGGCCGAACTGGCGTTGATGCCTTATGCTCCTGCGTAGCAGCGAGCAGAGGCAGCACACATCTCGGCTCACCATGCTTCTCGACGTCATGCTTCACTAGCCAGCCGTTGCCGAGCCATTTTTCAACCTCATCTCCAAATAGCTGTTCCTGCTCCTTGGAGAGCTTGGATCGTGGGTACTCTCCAAGGCCTGACCCGATGCACGTAGTCGGCTCCGTCTTGTCCGCCCATTGCCACTGCACCTCCCACGCCTTGTCAGCCGTACTCCACCGGAGGATCATATCTGATGCCCGCAGCACAACATCGCCATTGCTGAGCTTCTCCACGTCCGCGTGGTGAAAGTCTTCAGCGACGGCTCGTGCTTCCGACTCGGGGCGTGATGGTTGCTCATCTGGGGTGCTCGACGCCAGCACCAATGGGCATGCAGCACTGACGGTCCCGAATACAACCCCCACCAGTTCTCCTGCGTCATACTGCATATGCACACCACCCAGAGTCGCGATGCTGTTAACTCCAATCAGCACATCAGCCTCAACGACAGACAGGTCGTCCACCACCAGCATGTCAGTCTCGGTCTCACGTAGGCGAACCACAGCACTATCCAGCCGTGAGATTGTACACTCCACGACGCCACGGACATCCACCGGACTGCCATCGATCGCATTAATTGTCGATGACGTAGGCCTGATATCCAAAGCTAGGTCGGTTGCCAGGGCGCTAGCTACAAGGGAGCGGGATGCACAGGTGTCCACAGCAGCTACTACACGCTTGCTTGGACCGCCGGACCGTTTGATGTCCACAAAGATCCGTGGCAGACTGTCACCTCCACTGCTCAGGCATACCACCTTGGAGTCACCATGATCACCAGAGTGCACAGGAGCAGCGGCTGCACTCCCACCCCGCTGCTTCTTCTGCTTGAAGGCCTTGAACTCCGCACAATCTCTCATCATATGCCCAGCCTCGTCGCAGAATAAACACGTCAGCTGACTGTGTTTGGCTTGCTTGTGGCTACCAGTGCCACTACTCGTGCTCGCAGGGCAGTTCCGCTTGAAGTGGCCAACTTGACCACACTTGTAACACAGGACACGTCTTGCGGAGTCGCGACCTGCACCTGCTGCAGCGGTCATCCTGGAAGAGCCTGATGGAGCCCGATCGTCTAGAGCACCGTAGCTCACTGCTGCCACACCGGGCTTCATCGATCGCTCCACGCTTCTAAGCCGCCTGACGTACTCCACGCAATCGTCGATGGTGTCCGTTTTTCCACTCATACGGAGCTCCTTCGCAAACTGAGAGGGGAGCCCGGAGAGAAACTGCCCGATCACTATTTTATTCTTCCCATCAGCATCAACCTGCTCACCAGACAAGGTGAGAAGCCTCTTCAAGTCCGCTGCGAAGTTGTCCACCGACTCGTCTCCTCGCAAGATCCTGGACGTAAACATCGAGTATGCTTGATCCGGTGCCATCCCAAAAGCGGCGGTCAGCTTCGCTTTCACATCGGCCGGCTTCTTCTTATCCGCTGCCGCCATCTCGTTCCACACGGTGAACGCCTCACCCTCGAGATAGAGCGGTAGATTCGCCATCTTCTTTTCGTCCGAGTCCCACTTCTGCAAGTCCGCGACAACTGAGAACTTCGCCCAGAATTCGCTCAGGTCGTCCCGACCCCCGCGGAACGGTCTCAAGAAGCATTCGACTTTGGCCATCTCCCACTGCTACCCAATTCGCCCGACTACTCCGAGTTACAACACAAACTCCTGAGTCCCGGGTTTCGGCACCAAAAAGTGCTGTAACCGAATGGCGTCTAGTAGCATGCACTATGATCCGACACACCGCCAAAGACAACAACCGACCGTTCCTTCTTCGTTCTAAGATTCTGTTGAGTAAGAAAAGTGTACGGTATTATATGTGACCAAAAAGATACAGTGAAAGAAAAGCCTAGCAAAGCATTGCAAGGCACGTTGGTTCGGCTGCGTTGGTTCAGCTGCGTTGGTTCAGCTGCACGCTAGTGCAAACATGCAGATCGACAATGTTGGGCGGAAACCAAACACCACAACATTGCCAGAAACTAACTTGTTCACACCTACATACAATCATGAGTCCATACCGTGTCTGGTCTGGTTTGTTATGTTAGCAACCTAGAATGCATTGAACACATGGATTCGATCACAACCTACTTACCGTATCTTCCGGGGTACAGTGGAGATTGGTTATAACGACATTCCTTCGGGAGAGAATGAAATTTCACTGTATTCGATCTGTCATTTAACCCGATCTTTCAACATGCAATATGTATTGCCAACAAAAACTCTCGGACAAATCCTTACAATGGGTATTGAGAGTATGTTCCTAGAGTTTGAAAGGCCTAGGAGAAAGCATCGGTACAAATGAACATTTTGAATGCAGCCCAAAAAAAATGTATTGCCAGGAATTGATTGCAGATGCGCGTGTGCGTAATGGAGACGCACATGTGCGTAAGTAGACCACCTGGTAACAGAGACCACGTTTTGAAGGTCCCTCGAGCGGTCGTCTTAGACAGGTTTTACTGTAGTCTCAAGTCGCCTGGCGATTGTTTTTGAGCAAGAAACTCAGAGTGGCCACAAACTCTACAAACCTCCTTTGTACTGTGTGTGTGTGTGTGTGTGTGTGTGTGTGTGCGTGCGTGCGTGCGTGCGTGTGTGTGTGCGTGTGTGTGTGTGTGTGTGTGTGTGTGTGTGTGTGTGTGTGTGTGTGTGTGTGTGTGTGTGTGTGTGTGTGTGTGTGTGTGTGTGTGTGTGTGTTGGTGTACTGCAGGAGGAGCTGAGTAGCAATGAGCTATATGCTGTCATGCTGCAAGTGGCCTTGGCCATGGACTATCTCAGTTCAAAGAATTTCGTTCACAGGGATCTGGCAGCTCGCAATTGCATGTAAGTGAGGTGTGCTGAGTTGGTCATGCAGTGTACACACACTGTGTGCTGAGTTGGTCATGCAGTACACACGCACGCACGCACGCACGCCCGCACGCGCACACACACACACACACACACACCCGTGCGCGCGCACGCACACACACACACACACACACACACACACACACACACACACACAAACACACACACACACACACACAGTACGTTGTACTGGTTTAGTGCTGTCACTACCATCATCGCCAATGCCACAGCTGGTGACACCAACACCTCCACCGGGCCACCACCACACCCATAAGCACACCAACACTCACACCCACACACCGCCACGGCCTCCACCATGACCATGTATTTTCGTATAGCGGTCTCAGCGCGTATGCATGGCTCATTGTTTCCACATCAATCTTCAAAGTCCCAATATCTGTGCTCATGTACTTGGTACTTCAAGTATTTTACATAATAATGAATGTGTTTGCATCTCGAGCATTCACAAACACATGCGCAGATGCACGCAATCGACTCTATTATTTTGTCTATTTGTCTTCATAAGAGTGTGATTATCTTCAAAATTTGTATTTATGTAAGAGTCCACGTGTTCTGGCGACAACTCGTCGGCCCCTTGACCTCCTTCCTTCGATAAAAGGAGTGCGGCCTCTTTGACGAGTTCGTCGATGGATCCTTGCAGCTCGCGACCTTGACCCGGCGCATGATCTGCGTGCCAGTCGTCACTGCTTTCTTCGGCATGTTAGCTCGACGACCCAAATCGGGCAAGCTGCTTACAAATTATTTGAGTCGAGTCTATCTTTCTCAAGATTGGAATGGTACGCACGGCTCGTTTCGAGCTCCGGTGCCGTTCATGTCCCGGGTTTCGGCACCAATTTGTGCACACGTCAGGCAGTTCAATGTTCTTATTCTTGGGATCGGGAGAACTTGATTTGACTGAATTTAACTGACAATGCACAAGGGGTAAATAATACTTGTTCTTGCTGTGAACTGAAAGAAGACGACTAATGCGCAAGGCGCTTGCGCAGAGAGAAAAAGGAGCCGGAAAAAACATGGAGGACGTAGCTAAGAGGTGAGTGAGTCAGTAGAAATAATAAACTCGCGGCCCAGCTTCGGTGTGGGAACGCGGAAACAAACCGGGATAGAGAACACAAACTATGACGTGTACTGCAAATAATCTCATGACGTTGAGCATCATGTCAACGTCGTGACAAATGTTACCGTTTGTCCTGTCTACACACAGGTTGGACCGTGACCTGATAGTGAAGGTTGGTGACTTTGGTCTGGGTCGTCATATGTACGATGAACAGTACTATCGGGCAAACAGTGAGTTCATGCTACCCGTCAAGTGGATGGCTCCAGAGAGCCTGCGCTACTACAAGTTCACTTCAAAGTCAGATGTGGTAAGTCGTATTGACATGTTAGTTATCATTTCCAATGCATACACACTTTTTTGTTCTTTTTTTGTATCTTTTTTCTTCCCTCTTCACTGCCTTCTTATTGGGAAGAAATTCCCGTCTGGATATGCGAGATAAAACAAGTCCAAAAAAGAAGAAAAAAAGGAGCATCCCCTGCGCAAGACTCGCTGTGTTTATCACAGTTAGAGCACTCTGACCTTGATACTTTGAGCCGGTTTGGTAAACATTCTTTGTTATTTATGAGACTTCATCGCAATCGGTTTGGTTGGTAACTCCGAGCTTCACTGAGGAGCCCTAACAAGTTCAAAACAGCTAGCTGTCCGAAGCTGGACTAGTGCCATCTCTACATCATATTCTCTAGCACCTCTCACTCCTACTTGTTTTCCTACTGTAGACCATACCAAGTTTGAGTGAAGGGATTGCCGTACTGGCTTAGTGGCTCTGCTATCACATCCTTTGGTGTATCAGCTTAGTTTTAACTCTTAACACATTGTCCCTTCTTCACTTTGCCATGATTATATTGGCTCACCATCCAAGTAAAAATTAATACTCAGCGATTTCGGCTCATGACGTCACTCATGGTAGTTCCTTTCTGTGTGTTTTTCTTTGCTCCTGTGAACAGTGGTCGTTTGGAGTGCTGATGTGGGAGGTGGAATCACTCGGTCGCATTCCCTACCCGGGTATCAGCAATGCCGAGATTGCCGACTTCGTCTCCGATGGCAACCGATTGTCCCAGCCTGATAGATGTCCGGATCAACTGTAAGTGATTCCTATAGACCTTATTCGATAACGTGATCTTTGGACTCGCCTCCAGGGATTTGTCGTAAGCTGGGGCACGCGTACGTGAAACGAGTGGCAAGAAAGGCCCAGCTCGTACAAGGGAGTAGTAAAATACCAGTATTCTTCCTACTCCTATGTTCCCACGCCGAGTCCTCTGTGCACTGAGTGCAGGTCTCTTGCCAATCCCTGGTTCCCGGGACCCCGGTTCACGTGATTGTGACGTTTATCGAATAAGGTCTATCCTATAGGAAGACGCAGTATTGGAACTGTCACAAGTAGTTCACAAGCCAGGGCATGCACCTCCGTACGTAGGAGTGAATCCTTGCTCCAGTTTTGATGCCAAGATTTTATGCTGCAACAATGTCCAGTGGTCGAAGGAAGCTCCTATCAAATTTTAGTCAATAAACATTACACGCTACCACTATTTCGTTCAACTTTTAAACTAGTTCCTTTTATCTCTTTTAACCGTTGCCTGATGATTGCGTAGCATGAAACTCGAAGTAGCGATGAACTAACCTTGCTTGTGGTGTATCTGTATACGCATCCCGCTCTCCGTGTGTGTTTGCTGGTGGTCTCTTTTGTACTCACTGCCCGTACGCATGCCAGCACAGCGTTCACACTGATTCTTGGTTGTCGGATCTCTTCTGCAGTTCTCTTTCTGTTTTCCTTTGTGTTCACAGCTACTGTATTTCGATAAAGATATATTGAAACCCCAACACTTTGCTTTGTTGTTCTGTGTGTCTTGTAACCAGGTATAACCTGATGAAGATCTGTTGGCAAGACAACCCAATCCATCGACCGACATTCTCAAGAGTAAGCATGACGTTACATTGACTTGTATCCTGCACCGCATGCAAGTTCTGCTTCTAAATGAAACTCGTTCACGTGAATCAAGTTTGGGCCCGGCACCAGCTCACATCCCAGCGCTCGCAGGTCTACGGCTGCACAGCACGCGGCGTGCCATTGAGTGGCAGGGCGGATTTCATTGAGCGGCATTGTAACTCACTGCCATAGGTGAATGTGGAGAGATACCCGCAGAGGGATTTTCGCTCAGTTTATTAACTACACAAGGCAGAACAACAGAGACGAAAAGCTTTCTCATGACTCCGAGCTTAGTGTTGAAAAAGACAAAAACACTCATCAGACGAAGTTTAGTAACTATACGTGCAGTGCACTGTTCTATGTTGCAGGCTGCACTAAAAGTCCAGTAAAACTCCTCAGATCGGGACGCCCCCGATCCGGGCACGTCCGTCTGCCGGGCACCTTTCTGACCCATCTCGAGTCGCACAAATTGGCTTTTCAACGAAAAACGGCCACGAAAACCTTTGATTGGCGTGAAAATGGTGAACAACACAAGGGAACAACAACACCAAGCAGTAATACAATGTGATCATGGGGACAAGCTTTCCCGACAATAACACCGGTCAGGTCTTCACCTGCCAGTACACTGGCTAGGTTTTGCTCGAAAGCATCCCCTGCTGCTGCGCTCGTATCACCACCCATACAAGCCGGACCCTGTATGTCTTGATTGGACGGTGCAGCAGTCTTGTTTGCACACTTATGCCGCCCTGGTGGTACAGTGGAGCGCAATGGAGCGCAGTGGAGTGCAATGCCAGCTTGACCGCATGCACCCACATAGCCTATTGGCACAGTGGCACTTGCCAGTGCTGTGTGCACTTTCCCAGTTGAAATACAAATTCTCAGAATGTGCGGAATATGTACATGCGTGTATGCATGCGTGCGTGGGAGGGGGGGGGGGGGGCACTATCTATCTCTTGTATACATTTGTTGGTCTCCTGATGCGAATGCGTGTGTGTATGCGTATGTGTGTGTGTGTGTGTGTGTGTGTGTGTGCGTGTGTGTGCGCGCGCGACTATTTTGCCTCCGATCAGATCTTGGAGTTCATGGAGGACTACGACCGTCAGAGCTTCTACAGCATGACAACGAGCCCGCTGTACTCGTCCACTGCCGGTACAACCAGTGCGAACAACACGTTTACTTTCATGACCGGTACTGACGATGACGGCTCGACAGTCACCCGCACGACAATCGTTCCCGCCGGCAAGCCCCGCTCTGCATCGTGCTCCTCGGCTGCAGCAACCTCCATTTCGTTTCCACAGCAACCAACACCGAGTGTTAGGTATCTCCCGGCGAGCACAAGTGTGTCGTTCAGCAACAACAACCCATCCGTCGTCACGCACGTCCCGTATTCCGACATGCGCTCCGTCTTTCCGCAGGAGTTTGCGCCGATTCCTGCCGATGTTGAGCCGGTGATGCCTGCAAACCCGGCACCGCTATCTTATTCCCCATCCCCGCCGCCACCACCACCAGAGGCACAACATGTACAGCTCACCATCGAAGAACAGAAGCAATTGAACAAGGATGCGCTGGCGAAAAGCCCAGTAAGCACCCTCTCCGGTAACGATTCGCTGCGCCAACGCTCACTCAGCGATGGAGCTGCGTCCCTGCCACGTCCCTCCAATCTCTATATCACTGCACCGCTGCACAATGCACTGCCAAAGTCACCTGCCAGTGATGTCACCTCACCTGCGCTGACGATCGGATCTCCTGCTTCTCCGTTATCCACGCAAGAAAGCCCTGGTGTAGCAGTTTCGCCGCAGGTCGGAAACGAACCTCAGCTCTCCATCCCTGCACTGCTATGTATTCCGTCCACTGCGTCGGAATTCACACCGGATTCCAAGACCGAGGGATCTATCGTCGAGTACCAAAATTGCCTTAGCGTTCAGCAGCCAGTCAAAGCGGTTGGAGTGGAGACTGATGCCTAAACGGGTGGAGTGAATGAGTGTGGCAGAGTACAATCATGGCTTACTGTCTGTCAATGAACATTGATGAAGGTGTGCTGCAAGAATCCATCTGCACGCACGCACACACACACACACCCGTCCAACGCACAGTCGCTTCCAACTGCCTGTGCCTCACAGTCTAACGCTAGTCTTTCGTAAACTCTTTCTTGTTTCCGATAATACAAATAGATACACACTATTTTAGTCTGTCAGGGCTGCATCCTCTGTAAGGCGTTTACATATTATGAGCCTATCAGTATAGCCAATGACTATGTGTAACTAGGCTAATACATACTTCAAGTACATATATTATAGATGTTTCCCCACGGTAAATGAACTCTCCGGATCTCTTGAGAACTAAACTAAAGCTTCTAAAGCCTGCCGAATGACTCTATCAGCCGTAACTATCAAGCTCTTTTTTTCTTGGATATGGTCCGGACACGAGATGCTCAGAGTATGCAGTTTGAAGCTACTCTAGTTACGCAGTGTTCACCTTGCATGTACCGCTTTTCCCCCTTCATCGCCGTATTTCATGCCCCACAGGCTGAACTTGACTCCCAGAGCTTTTATACTATGATTTATCTGTAGATAGTTTGCCTTTCGCATCTCACTTGTGGCTTTGAGCCGTTGTAAATCACTTGCTGCATCCATAACCAACTGCGGTCTTCTAGTTGCTGAAATACAAGAGTCACATGTATTGAGAACATCATTCAGAGGGTTAGCAAGTTTTAGGAATACTTTAATTTCAGAAATTTTAGGTGCTCAATATTTTCGGTTTGAGGGCAAAAGGCCAGGTTAGGTGAACAGAAATTTCAGGTATAGAGAAGCAGTTCCCTATTGGATTATGTGTGTTAGTTTTTTTTCGGTGTATGGAAATTTTAGGTATGAAACAGATGCACCGAAAGTGCCGAAAATAAAAGGACACCGAAAATTTGTGAACTTACAGTAGATTGCTACGTGTAGTATTGGGAATGTGTTTAATTTCGCTATTTACACAAGTACGTGTACATACTGGTGTAGTAGTTTTCTTACTAAAAAAATACGGCAAAACCGGCCCTGACGCACCGTTGCGCGTTGGTACAGCGGAAGTCCAAGAAACCTGCTTGCTGACGATAGGAACAGTTTTCATTAGAGCCAATGGACATAATGCACGGTGCTGCTCAATGGAATCCAGTCGCGTCGCGCAAGTACGCGCCGGACGTTGCGCAGCCTTAGACCTGTGAACACTGGGCGGCGAAATGATGCAAGGCGCAGACTTGAGTGACACGATCGACTGGATTGCAGTGAGCAGCACTGTAGTGTAGATCTGCAACCATCCTGTGTGTTCCGTGGGAATTTTCCGATCGACACATGCACAAAAGAACTGAATGAACGAATGCTTACCGTTTAGCGTTTTACTTTTTTTACTAGTATGTACATTGTAGTTTAGTTGTCACTCTTAGTCTTTACACTGAGAAGATGACATGATATGAGGCGTGCTAGGCCCTATTCATTGTTCAGAGACTAGCGACCAGAGCCAGCTCTGATACCGACGAATGGTGCAAGTAAGTTGTTACTAGTTTTGGGTGTTTTTTTGCACCTGAATGGGATTCAAACCCACCACTGTTTCATGTCCTGTACATGAATCATGTACAGGACATGAAATGCGCCCATCTGGGTACACCACATGCACAGTACTAGTACCGAATACCTTTAGGGGGGCACATCACCCAAAAATTTCATATGGCATTCAATTGACCGTAACTTTGGTGTTTCTCAGTGGATTTGAGTGAAATTTTGACCACACACTCCTGCCACTATGCTGGCCCTCAGGACATGATTTACAAGTTCTTGCGTCTCACTGACAGGCTTTCCAGGCCGGAAAAACTCAAATTTCCGGCATAGTGCTACGGTGTGCGAGCCACCCAGGAGCCAAACAAATGCATTTACATTTTTTTCACATTTTCGTGCCCATTCTGTCCGTGCGCGGGACCCAAACCTAAAACAAGTCCAGAAGCAGCCATGGGTGGTGGGGTAGGGCCCCTCAACGTGGCCCTGGAATCTGTCACAACGGAACGAGTGGGCGTTCTTTCACGGACTCCCACAGACCCAAGGCAATTTTTGAATTTTTTTAGGTTTGGCACGTGCTACGAGGTCGTACCTTTGATACAACATCCAGTGCTGGGACCTCCACAGCAAGCCATTTCCACAGCGCTGCAAACCAAATCCAGGATGCCCTCAGAAACCGGCAAAGACTGCCACTCACGTTTCACTACTGCCTAGTACTGAATCCTACCTGACTTCTTGACACGACTCAAACTTGCCAAAGTCACTAAATCAACGTCAACTACAATAATCAAGCCACATATCTGCAACGTCACGAGGGTGCTGGCAAAAGTCCTGCTGCACGGCGGCGGGCTTCGCCCGCCGCCGTGCAGCCCAATACGTGGTTTTTTAACGTGATTTTTTGGACTTTTTTGGACTTGGGGCAAAATTCTGCACACTTTCGCGTGTTTCCATAATACGACAAGTTGCGCACGGTCTGCTCACATTCAAATACAGTGCTGCCAACAAATGACAGCATGCAACAACAAAATCTTTCCTTGCAAGGGCACATTTTCGGCCATAACTCTTGAACGGCTGGTCAGATAGGGACACAGTTTTCAGAGAATTTGCAGCTATTCATGCTCTTTCAACTGACGTAGCACTCAATATGAATTTACAAATTCGATTTTTCAGCGAATTTTTGGGTGATGTGCCCCCTTAAATCTACGAGAGCTCGTAATAAATAATTTAAAATTGTGGGGTAAGTCGTTTCACCAAACAAACACTAACACATAATAATCTAATAGGGAACTGCTTCTCTGTACTTGAGCACCGAAAATTTCTGAAATTAGGGTAACTACTGAAGTACTACAATGTAGTCACGGCAGGGAGTCGTGAAAGGACTTTCACAGCGACATTCCTGACTCAAGCCTAGGAGCACAGCATACTGCATAATGTATCCAGTCAGTGGCATGCACAGCTACATGCACAGCTACATGCACAGCTACATGCACAGCTACACGCACAGCTACATGCACAGCTACACGCACAGCTACATGCACAGCTACATGCACAGCTACATGCACAGCTACATGCACAGCTACATGCACAGCTACATGCACAGCTACATGCACAGCTACACGCACAGCTACATGCACAGCTACATGCACAGCTACATGCACAGCTACATGCACAGCTACATGCACAGCTAGCTACATGCACAGCTACATGTATCAGGATCTGGTTCATGTACGTACTGACTCTGTGACTGTCTGAGGCTGACTGTCTGTGAAATGAGTCCGTAAATGACCGCAGGTGATGATTCCTTGTCTGCATCGGTATAAATAATTATATTATTCGTTTAGAGTCTAGAAATAAAAGAGAATGATTGTACATGTCATGTACATGACATTGTACACTAATAATTCTTCTTGTTTAGCGTGTCGCTGGGTGACCCGCGATCGCGAATGTCCTGTTCAAGAGAAAAGACTGATGCAGTGACAGGCTACAGTACAGTACAGTCGGGCAGGGTGCCAAACTAACTAACTAACGTTACTTGTTACTTTGTTGTTGTTTGGCTT